>NC_041406.2:57159778-57209778 GCF_900747795.2 Erpetoichthys calabaricus | reverse complement strand
TAACATCCGCCATGTGCCGTCTTTCAGTTGCGAGAAGCAGATCATAGAATGGTTGAAACTGTTGCCCCTAACGTTGCGCCACGGCGTGTGCTTCGTTTATACCTCGTGTCTTCTCATTAAACTTTTATCTCGCGAATATGTTATTGCAATCCGCAGCGGGAGCGTTTCTGTTAACTTAATTTAAAGTTACGTTTTACACCGTGCTTTGTTTCCCTTATGAACATGCTTGTATGCTTAACTCGCTCCGTTCTCAATTGTTTAATTAATTTTTTGCTCTTCGCTGTTTGCGGCTGTTCCTCCATTTCCCCGTACTTCGTTCTTTTATCTCGCAAATATCTTATTGCAATCCTTAACGGGAGCGTTTCAATAAACTGATTGAAAATAGTTTTGCATTTACCTTTTTAGTAAAAGGCGAGCTTTTAAGCCTGAGAAATCACCCCGTAAATGCACACGTTTAATTGGACATGTGTTAATATGTATGGTTACACAGTATTAAAAGACAGTGAACAACGTCAGTTACCTTTCTTCCCGCTTTTGATAAAAGGTGAGCTTTTAAGCCTGAGAAATCACCCCGTAAATGCACATGTTTAATTGGACATGTGTTAATATGTATGCTCACACAGTATTAAAAGACAGTCAAAAATTAACGTAATTTACCTTCGTTCCCGCGTGTGACTCGTGCTGTAAATGTCTTCCTTGTTTTTAGTTCACGTGATTACGTAGGAAGCGTGATGACGCGATACGTGACTCCGCCTCCTCCATTACAGTGTATGGACAAAAAATATGTTCCAGTTATGACCATTACGCTTTGAATTTCGAAATGAAACCTGCCTAACTTTTGTAAGTAAGCTGTAAGGAATGAGCCTGCCAAATTTCAGCCTTCCACCTACACGGGAAGTTGGAGAATTAGTGATGAGTGAGTCAGTGAGTGAGTCAGTCAGTGAGGGCTTTGCCTTTTATTATTATAGATATCTAGGGTTGCTTCATGTGTAGTCCGTACTTGCTAACATATATTATTTAGAAACAAATGGGAGTTCTTGAATTATAACACAACATTCTCAGAATCACTTAGCCCAGCTGAAGTTCAGTGAAGAAATGGAGCCTCTCCAGGCAATGCTGAGAGCAAGACATGAAATGGCCATGGACAGGGCACCACTCCATTGTAGGGCCCACCGACACTCGCATAGGGTCAATTCAGAGTCATCAGTTGACTTAATCTGTATGATTTGGGAATGTAGGAGGAAGATCAAATTACCTACAGAAAAGCCCACACAGGCACGGGGAGAAGGTGCCAACCAGTGGCCATGGGTTTCAAACCCTGGACGATGGATCAGCAAATCAGTGACGCTTAACCTCTCTGCTACTTTGTAACCCCTGGCTGAATGATGCTCAATATCCAGAAAGAATACTAAAGACACTGTTAGATGATGATGATGATGATGATGATGATTATTTAGGTGAATGAGCAGAAATACAACCTTGAGAAGCACAATTACTCATCCATTTACCAAAACTATTTAATTATGCTCTGTGTTTATTACAGTGCATCACAAAGACAAAGTGTTGCTTATATGTACTGTAGCTGTAAATTAGCCAGTTTTAAATCAGTGTGGTAGAAATAGTACATTCAAAAAATGGAAAAACATACTATATGTGTCGACTATGTACACACACACTAGAGGGTGTCTGATATTTTGAATGCTTGGAAAATCTTGATGTGAAGCAAAGAGGCCACAGAGTTATACAGGATCAACCTACTGGACACTTGACAGGTTTGCAGGTAATCCCCTTGCTTACTAAACCCCCAGGTTAGTCCAAGGCCTAGTTCTGTTTTGCCTAACATTTAATTATAAATGCCAGTGCATCACTATGCTGGTTGCACAAACATATCAGAGGAATTTTGTGAGTACATCTAATATTGTTTGTAGAATTTTTTATATCTTAGATAATCTGACCAAATATATAGATGCCTTTACATTAGATGCACCCAAAGTAACGTCAAAGTACTGCTTCAGGGTGTTCACTCAATTACATTTCATCTGTTTTTAACTTCACATCATAGGCAGATACAGAGCCAGGATCTGGGTGACAGTGGCACTTACCTCTGTGCCACAGTTCTGAATGGTTACTCTTCATATACAGCATGTTAATATTCTGTAGTGTCTGACCACTGTTAATTTACTCTTTGTGTATTATGGTAAGGGATAGGCAGAGAGGACTCTTTACATGTTCTAGAGCTCTGTGATAGCCACTGCAATTGATTTTTTTTTACACAGTGATGTGCTAGACTCATAACATCACTTTTAGAGAGGCCCACCAAATTTACAAGCTAATTAATAAAAACAGCCTTAGTTATGGGGCTCATTCTTGATCCACTGGAGATAGTAGTGGAGGAGAGAATGAATATAGAACTGATAGCCGTTATGAACATTGCAGCACATCATCTCTATCTCCTTCAGTTATTAAGTACTTTTAGCCAACAAGTTTGACCAAGAACATTAGAAAAATATTTCAAAAGAATAAGCTATTCAGCCCAACAAAGCTTACCAGTCCTATCTACCTAATTCTTCCAAAATTACATCAAGTTGAGTTTTGAACATCCTTAGAGTCCTATTGTCCACTCTCCAGAAGTGTGTCAAGAAATCCTACTAGGGCTCCTTTATACCCACAGCAATTCATCTTTATAATGCCTCACTATGGCTGTTTTCTTATCATTAGCCAAGTCAGAAGTATTCTTCTTTTTGTAATTCTTGTGTATTTGAGGTGGTGGGAGTTGTTTGCTGTAAAATTTCTTGAGCTTGGTAAAAAGCTAAATTTCCCCATTGGAACAATAAAAGTTCTACTTATCTATCTATCTGTCAGTCTGTCTGTCTGTAGTAATGTCCCATGTCTGGGAAAATTATTTTATTGTCACGTCCTTTACTATTTTTTATGAATAGCTGGTTACATCAACAGCAATAACCATAAGGGCAATGTTTCTAAAGAAACCTTCTTTTAAATATCTAAGGTAACCTAAGGGAATGGTGTAGCTTAATATTGTTCAGAACATAATGGTAAATGACTTTCTACTGGTGTTCCAGCTAATGCAACATCAATGGACTTACTGCATATACTTATGTTATTGTTTCTTACAACTTCAGCTTGTAGGCCAAGAGAGTGGCTGCAATATGGCTGAAGATATATGTTTCTGTTTTGCTGTAATGATATCATCTTGTTCAAGAGCTGCAATAGACTGTCAAAGAAAAAAATGTAAAAAATGAGGGGGAACACGCTCAAAGGAACGTCGAAGAGAAAGTGTAGGTGAGGTGATAACACCTACCTTAAACCTTTGCGTTCATGCTCCATCTCCTTCCTTCTCATTTCCTCACCTGCTTTACTGCTTACAAGAAACTGATTCACATGTTGGGGGAAGAAAGCTTTTTTGAAATTGTGAGTTAATCATCTCTCCCCTAAATAACACTGCTTTTTTTAATTTTACATAATTTTATACAATATTTACTTGAAGCTATGGTTCCATCTGTTGTGCTCCAGCTAGAGTTTTTCACCTTTATTATTCTAGTCAACACTAAGATGTAGCAGTAATGTTTTAGTTGTATATTGAACCAGTCGATTATTATGTAATGTGTGCCTTTGAATGCTGCAGTATGACATTTTGTAAAAGTACAAACCTTGGATACTTTGCTTAGGAAGTGCCTGCTATACAATCAAATAAACATGCTTGAGTTACTTCATATGATGCAGCTGCTGACATTTTACCACAATGGTGGCCCAGAAAGTGATTTGTGCATTGCTGAGTATTTAGCATTAGATTTATTACAACAACAGTTCGATATTTTTTTTTTAGTACAGATGTAAGTTGCTGTTGAAAGTTGTACCTTATGTTATGTGTCAGAACAATAAAATTAAAGATATTTGTCCTCCTTTTTAAAAGCAAAGTGTCTAAAAAGAAGTCAGTCTTCCAGATAGCCGAACTATTTTAAAATACACTCAACTTCAATAAAACAGGATATAATTTTTAAAAGTGCAGCATGTTAAAATTAGATTGAGCTTCTAAGCAAACGGAGCACAGCCTTTCATTTTCGATTGTGTGTACTAAATAATGCAGCACTTGTTAAATGCACCTCTTCTCATTTGGAAAACATCTCCCCCACTTAGAACACTCTTTTTTATTCGGTCGGTGTAGAAAAGGAGATTTAGGGTTGTGAGCGTGCGAAACACAGAGTTTATTCTTGTACAGCAGTTCGCAAAAGTTAATTTTCAGTTGTGAGAGTGCAATTCTTTTTCAATCACTTTTAGCACTTCAGGACTGACACAAAGTTTGTTTATTAATTTTTTATGTTCTATTTAAGAATTGAAATGGCATGATTAAGAATGGTTGCACTCTATTGTGAACTCTTCACTCTATAGTTGTATGAATGAATAAATAGGATTCTTAGTTTTGAAAAATATGTGGAAGTATTATATTTTGGATGTAACATTATTATTGAGATAACCAAACATTTTTATTCATTTAAAACAAACAAACAAAAAAGGACAGTGTAAACACCCTTTTCGTGATTCGATGATTGGTGTAAGTCCACATGCAGTACCTACCACACCATATCATTCCATAGCATGCACAATCTAAAATCAAGTCACAAAACAATTCCATGGCTATTATTTCAACTTCACATTATTTTTTTCCCCATAAGTATCTCTTCTATTTTTCCTCTTTCCTACTCCTTGCTAAAGGCAACCATCTATACCTCATGCCAAATTCAATTCTGAATTCGAGCTCTTGGCAGCATTAGCTCAAACTATGTAGCTGCGTTCATCATATGTTTAAAAACCCTGTCATTCAGGAATCCTCCTGAGCTTCATTACTGGATACCTCAGTGATCCTTCTGGTGAGCCTGTGTAAATGATTAGGAGGATGAGAATCAAAAAAAAACAACATTTCTTGTACCCCTCAAAAAGGCAAACCAACAGTCACCGTTTTTGTCATTCGAACACTGGTCTAAAAATCCATCCATCCATCCATCCATTTTCCAACCCGCTGAATCCGAACACAGGGTCACGGGGGTCTGCTGGAGCCAATCCCAGCCAACACAGGGCACAAGGCAGGAAACAATCCCGGGCTGGGTGCCAACCCACCACAGGACACACACAAACACACCCACACACCAAGCACACACTAGGGCCAATTTAGAATCGCCAATCCACCTAACCAGCATTTCTTTGGACTGTGGGAGGAAACCGGAGCGCCCGGAGGAAACCCACGCAGACACGGGGAGAACATGCAAACTCCACGCAGGGAGGACCCGGGAAGCGAACCCGGGTCCCCAGGTCTCCCAACTGCGAGGCAGCAGCGCTACCCACTGCGCCACCGTGCCGCCCGGTCTAAAAATCTCAGACTAAATATCAAAACGTTATATTTGGCTGAATCCCCATACCCCTGAACTGGATTAAACAAGTTTTAAAATGGATTCATGGATGGATAGCTGGATGGAAGTTTTACTTCCAAAATCTGCAGACAGGTATTTTTTTTTCATTTTTTTGCAGATATTGCCCTGTGGAGCATATGGAATGAATAGGGACCAAAAGAATAAATGTGCATCAAAAATCTAATTAGGTTTGCCACTGAGAAAACCAACCAATCTTTCACCAAGTCACAAAACTCTAAATCGCAAAGTTTATGGCTAATTTGTCTCTAACCAGAAAAAAAACATGAAAAGCAAAAAGCACATGAAAAGTTTTAAAGTTGGTATTCAAATTTCAGATGACCTTGACATCTACTGTGACCTTTTATACCATTGAATTGATGACGTCAACAAATGTACATGTTATGCTAATTACATAGCAACGCTTAGCAACCACACCAAAAAATGGCAGCGTCTGCCAAAACCAAGGCTTCTTTGAAAAGAGGCACAAATAATTTAAATCCAATAAAAAATACTTTAAATGAAATAAGCACTTTGAAAATGAACTTGGCACCCAAAAAATATGAAAACTGTGTTTTTATTTGCAAAATTCCATGAAAAGATAAAGTAGAAATTAAAAACTAAACAAGGTCTTAACAGGTATAATGCTTGTTTATTGATTAAACTTTGTTGCCCTTTCCATTACTTTTATTTTCCCCAATATTTTCTGAACTTTCATTTACACTACAGGGTTTCAAAGATGTCTTTATTATTCTAGTCACCATCTCAGCAGCTTTGGACAAAACCCTAGTCCATCATTGTACACATTCACACACACTCTCATATTTGAGAGCTGATCAAAGGTTTTCAACCTGACTTACTTAGAGAAATACTCATAAAAGCAAATAAGCTTTATTTTCCCCAAATAATCTTGAAAATGCTAATATAGTGCTCTCTTTATAAGGTTCGCAAAAATTTTCCATGTCCTCAAATAAAATTTTTTTTTTTTTTGTGCTGCCATTCTTCTGTACTTCACTTTGGCATCTTTGTGATAGGCATAATGTGTCCCATGGAGGTTATCGCTTCAGATAGTAGTCACTCAGGGCTGGATCTGGAGAATGGGATAAATGTAGCATTTGTCTGAATCCGTAGATCCTCACAGCAGTATTTGCTACCCATGCAGTTTGAAAGTGGACATTATTGTAGAATAGAAGTAACATGATCAACAGCTTTCCTATATTCCTATATTCATACATACTTTTTCCTTATTGTGTGACGTGAACTTCAAAGCAAATTATAAAGTTATACTGACTGGTGGAGTGGTGGAGTGGGCATATTGAAGCATGTAAACAATATGGACTACACCCTCAACATCATAATTAAATTGTGAACTTGACCTTGAATTTGCACAGTTTTGGAGAATCCACAGACTTTTTCAATCATTTTATGAACTCATAATGATCTAGTCAAGCTAGTATCCAATTATGATACTATATTTAAATTTCACTCAGTCCAAATTCATTAACCAGAGATTTACCTTGGAAAATTGGATATGATAGTGCTTAATTTCAGGAGTCAACATTATGGGCACTCAACATACCTTACTCTTGTTTAGTTGCTCATGAAGAATGGATTCAGATTACCTGTATCGAACCCATACAGTGTCTGCAATCTCATGCCCCATCATTCTTTAATTCTCCTAATATTATTTGTTGCACTGTGTCAACATTTTCTTTTATGTTACTGCTGATAGCCACTCAGAACTTGGGTCATCTCTGAGAGATGCCCTGTCATTCTAGAATTCTGAAACCCATCTCTTGAAGTTGCTTATAAGATGCCTGGTCCTGGAAACGTTGGACAAGAAATGATGTCCAAAGGCATATTATTAAATTTTGTGGTTTACAGTGTCCATGTTGATTTGATTCTGAATCAAGAAACATCCACTATTATCACAAATGCTATAGAACTTGCAAGTCACATCTTTTAGTACACAAGAGTTAATCTTTATTTACATACCAAATCAACACAGCAGAATTCAAAAGGATTTTTCACCTCCATGTACAAGGTTAGATAGTCTAAGCCATTCTAAATTTTATGGCTTTACCAAAAAAAACAGTGATCATTGAGAAAACCCATGTGGACATGAGCAGAACATGCTAACTTTTTACAGTCAACTCCCTGGAGCTGTGAGGTAGCAATGCTAACTATAGCATCATTGTACCACCACTTATTTTGTCACAGAAAAGACCACAAACATGCTATCAGCTTTCTCTGTTGTAAACTTTTGCTTGTGTGCTGTTAAGGACGACATATAAAAGAAAAAGGGTTAACATATATTTAGCACTGTATGCAATTAAATATTATACTATAAATTATGCCCGTAATTGTGTGCAAGAGAAATGCACTTTCCTTGTAATGTTTGTAACCTAGTAGCATCCTTTTTTACATTTTTTTTTAGCCATACTATATTTGTAATTATTGTACAGCGCTGTGCTTAACAGGAATAATGCATAATTTGGAAACACAGCTGACATACTTTATGCTTTTCTATTGCTGTTTCTTATTAATTGCATTGCTGTACACAGACAACTTTAGCTTTGACCAACATGCTGAGAGCTGCAGACAGGTTCTTAAATGAATAAAGCAGATAAGAAAATGTTTAAAAGAAATATACCTTGAATTGTCAATCACATGCTGACCCTGACTACTGGGAACTCACCAGACAGCTGCTGACTGCTGGAGACGCAGTGGAGACTCAAAAGCAGCACATCAGCTCCGCTCACTCTACAGTTTGGCCATGATTCTATATTTAGCTTCATGTTTATTCATAGTGAAAGCAGCCAACTAAAACATTAATGCACTCTTAAAATAATGATTTCATATTTTTACACACGGCAATACCCAAGTGCTCCTGAATAAACACAGGGGAATCAAACAATAATTTTCTCCAATGCAAAACAGCATTGCCATGTTTGTCAACAAGAGAGAAAAAATGTTTCAGATTTATAGTACAAGACTGTAAACCCCAAATTAGAATTTAAAAACTTATACATTATAAATCAATAAAAACAGGAGCTTACCCCTATGTGCATAAGCTCAAATATTGTAATGCCTCAATAAAATTCTGAAAACGTTTCTAAATCAGCAGTCAGAAAACACTAGTCTTGTTTCACTGCAGTGTACAAATGGCTCTTAATTCAATATCTTTCATTTTTTTAGTTTTATAAGAAATAATATGTATTAAAAAATTGGGGCAGAAAGTGGTAATTGGAGCAGATTTCAATGGACATGTTGGTGAAGGGAACAGTGGAGATGAGGAGGTGATGGGTAGGTATGGTGTCAAGGAGAGGAATGAAGAAGGTCAGAGGATAGTGGATTTTGCCAAAAGGATGGACATGGCTGTGGTGAATACATATTTTAAGAAGAGGGGGAACATAGAGTTACATACAAGAGTGGAGGAAGATGCATACAGGTAGATTACATCCTATGTAGAAGAGTCAATCTGAAGGAGATTGAAGACTATAAAGTGGTGGCAGGGGAAAGTGTAGTTAAGCAGCATAGGATGGTGGTCTGAAGGATGACGTTGGAGATCAAGAAGAGGAAGAGAGTGAGGGCAGAGCCAAGGATCAAATGGTGGAAGTTGAAAAGGGAAGACTGCAAGGTTGAGTTTAGGAAGAAAGTGAGACAGGCACTAGGTGGCAGTGAAGAATTACCAGACAGTTGGGAAACTACAGCAGATGTAGTATGGGTGACAGCAAGAAGGGTGCTTGGCGTGACATCTGGACAGAGGAAGGAGGAAAAGGGAATCTGGTGGTGGAATGGGGAAGTACAGGAGAGTATACAGAGGAAGAGGATGGCAAAGAAGAAGTGGGATAGTCAGAGAGATGCAGAAAGTAGACAAGAGTACAAGGAGATAAGGCACGAGGTGAAGAGAGAGGTGGCGAAGGCTAAAGAAAAGGCATATGATGAATTGTATGAGAGGTTGGACTCTAAGGAGGGAATAAAGGACCTGTACAGATTGGCTAGACAGAGGGACCAAGCTGGGAAAGATGTGCAGCAGGTTAGGGTAATAAAGGATAAAGATGGAAACATACTCACAAGCGAGGAGAATGTGTTGAGCAGATGGAAAGGATACTTTGAGAGGCTGATGAATGAAGAGAACGAAAGAGAGAAGAGGATGGATGATGTGGAGATAGTGTATCAGGAAGTGCAACGGATTACCAAGGAGGAAGTAAGGATAGCTATGAAGAGGATGAAAAATGGAAAAGCTGTTAGTCCAGATGACATACCTGTGGAAGCATGGAGGTGTTTAGGAGAGATGGCAGTGGAGTTTTTAACCAGATTGTTTAATGGAATCTTGGAAATTGAGAGGATGCCTGAGAAGTGGAGAAAAAGTGTACTGGTGCCGATATTTAAGAATAAGGGGGATGTGCTGGACTGCAGTAACTACAGGGGAATAAAATTGATGAGCCACAGCATGAAGTTATGAGAAAAAGTAGTGGAAGCTAGGTTAAGAAGTGAGGTGATGATTAGTGAGCAGCAGTATGGTTTCATGCCAAGAAAGAGCACCACAGATGCGATGTTTGCTCTGAGGGTGTGGATGGAGAAGTATAGAGAAGGCTAGAAGGAGTTGCATTGCATCTTTGTGGACCTGGAGAACGCATATGACAGGGTGCCTCGAGCAGGAGTCCCCATGGACTATGATGATTGCTGATGACATTGTGATCTGTAGCAATAGTAAGGAGCAGGTTGAGGAGACCTTAGAGAGGTGGAGATATGCTCTAGAGAGGAGAGGAATGAAAGTCAGTAGGAACAAGACAGCATACATGTGTGTAAATGAGAGGGAGGTCAGTGGAATGGTGAGGATGCAGAGAGTAGACTTGGTGAAGGTGGATGAGTTTAAATACTTGGGATCAACAGTACAGAGTAATGGGGATTGTGGAAGAGAGTTGAAAAAGAGAGTGCAGGCAGGGTGGAATGGGTGGAGAAGAGTGTCAGGAGTGATTTGTGACAGACGGGTATCAGCAAGAGTGAAAGGGAAGGTCTACAGGACGGTAGTGAGACCAGCCATGTTATATGGGTTGGAGACGGTGGCACTGACCAGAAAGCAGGAGACAGAGCTGGAGGTAGCAGAGTTAAAGATGCTAAGATTTGTGTGACAAGGATGGATAGGATTAGAAACAAGTACATTAGAGGGTCAGCTCAAGTTGGACGGTTGGGAGACAAAGTCAGAGAGGCAAAATTGCGTTGGTTTGGACATGTGCAGAGGAGAGATGCTGAGTATATTGGGAGAAGGATGCTAAGGATAGAGCTGCCAGACAAGAGAAAAAGAGGAAGGCCTAAGAGAAGGTTTATGGATGTAGTGAGAGAGGACATGCAGGTGATGGGTGTAACAGAACAAGATGCAGAGGACAGAAAGATATGGAAGAAGATGATCCGTTGTGGCGACCCCTAACGGAAGCAGCCAAAAGAAGAAGATGAAGAACATTGTATCAAACATAAGTTAAGATAATGAGAATAATAGTGAAAATCACCAACACAGGGCACTGACTCATCAGCCAACATGGCTTTTTAAATTAATTTTGGGTGGCATTTTGCTCTTTTCTACTTATACACTTTAGACACGGAATGTCAACTCTGAATATTTATTGGGGGCTAAACTGGCCCAGGAGTTGGGATTTTTTTTCCTAGTGCATTTTCTCTTTTCTATAGCTGTTAGAACATTGCCTTACAGTGGCAGTTTTATTTATTTGTCTTATCAATGAATTTTTTATTATGCTGATATCCTAAAGCTCCAGAGAGCTGCCTTTGATCTCTGTGTGGACTTTGTTCTCCCTTGTCCAGATGGGTTTCCCCATATATTTTGTTTTCTAACCACTTCCCTACCATGTACGTGTTAGATAAATTGGCCGCTCATAAGCTATAAGAGGATGAATTAGTGTACACATGCGTGTTTTTGTATCCTGTGATGGACTGGTTCCCATTTAGGGGACAGTCACCCTCTGTGTTTTTTTTTTTTTGACTTGCACACATGCTTACTGAGTCTTTGGTTCCACACAACACTGTAATGGAAAAGCAGGTTCAGAAATTAGGTGGGTAGATGAATGTTTCCTTATTCTTTCCACAATGTTAATGCAAGTGTTCCGCTTAGGTGTCTGTGCCTTTCCTAGTGGAATAGTAAAGACATTAGGATAGGCAGCCATAACTTGGACCATTGGCTTGTGTACAGTCAAGAGGTACCAACAAGTTCTCTTTCTAATAATCAAAAATAACCCATGATATTTACAGATTGTTAATCCGAGTTACCTTGGTTTTCTGTAACTTCCTTTTGGATGATGCCACAATCAGTGCCATAAACAATTTTAGCATTTCTAATATTTTGCATTTAGTATAAAATTTAAAGTAAACTAAGTCCGCACTTTCTATTATTTAATCATCCTGGTTTCCATTTTTTAGCACTTTATTTTCATGGTAGGTCTGAAGCCTCTTAAAATACTCTGCTAACCGTAAGTTCTGTCTCACATATGTACAGTCAGGTCATTATCTATACAGCCAGATCACACAACAAGAAAATGCTTCTCAATTCTTCTTTCTCTTCTTTGCATCTGAAATCCTTGGGTGAAGAAGGGATGAGAGCTGTATGTTTGCCAGATACTGTATTTCCAAGTAATATCCATTAAACGGTAACATTCTGGTTTGAGTTCTTTATCTCAACCAGTTTTCCTACCTATTTATCAGAAACAACCATACCATCGTCAGCACTGCTATTAATTCATCCTAATGTGATAATAGGTATATAACTTGTCTTTTACTGTTTTTCTCCTGACTTCAAGTTCAACAACCTTCTATCCAAAAATGTCCTAAAGAGTAGTAGTACTGTTACATACATGGAAATTTGAATTTGCACATCCAAACAACATACAGCATTTTGCCACTGTCTGGTGACCTGCTAAACTTATTTAATAGAAAACACAAATCAGCTTACCTGATGCACTCGTATTGTATTGTCATAACTCTGATCTCAGGTCCTTTAATTATGTATATATATATCCACCTTAATAGAAGAATAAGTGTCTGTGCATCTGTGCCTCCATTCGGTTGCTATGTCTCTGTCATTCAAAAATAAATGTATATATATTGATTGATCTGAAGCACAGTTTGATTAATTGGGTGGTTACCTATCAGGTAACACTTGTGGTTGGTCGGTCAGTTGCCAACCATCCATCATATTCTTTCTGTTGCGAGAAGCAGATCATAGATATGAGATACAGTATCTACCAGATAATACAAAGAGTATACGACACGTGTTTCACTCTTATTAGGGCTAGTCAGGTGTGCGCACTTTTGCCTTCCCTTATGGGGATCAAACCTTGGACGTCAGCACTTGAGGTGAAGCCTCTGACATTGAGCCACAGAGGCTGGTTCGCTTATTTGACAGGGTGAAGATTGGAGTGTTACATTCTTAGGTCTGAAACACAGTCTAGTTAATTGGGTGGTTACCTACCAGGTAACACTTGTGGTTGGTTGTGCCAGTTGGCAAACATCCACCATGTCCTCTCAATTGCGAGAAGCAGATCATAGATGTGTTGTACAGTATCTGCCAAATAATACAAAGAGTACATTACACGTGTTTTGCCCTTAATAGGGCTCGACAGAAGCAGCACTTTTGCATCCCCTCACAGGGAACACGTGTCATTTATTCTGTATTATGTGGCAGATACTGCATAATATATATATTTATACATATATACAGTATATATGGAAAACATATGGTGAAAAGGAGACGTAGGGTGCCTGATCCTACAGAAAGCTGTAGCACATTTGTAACTCTAAACAATTCACTCTCAACATTATTTAATGAATGTTCAAGAGAAGCAAAAACTGTAACTTCGTATCTAACTCTATTTATGGTCACACATGCAGATTTTACCAGAAATTTACTAGTAAATTGCCAGGTAGTGTAGATAAAGCTGAACCTTTAAGTGTAATGGGACATCTAGGAAATTAAACTGTACATTTGTAGTGAAGATTAAGTTCTTTTTGTACTGACTGCACTGAGTTTTAAATGAGATTTGGAAGAAGTCACAAAGTCGACATAAACAACTGAAGGTCAAAACCGTGAACATGTATGGTTATACATAAACAAAGCTCAGGACATGAATTAATGGTTGATGTTGGGTGGAGTGTGGGATTTCATAGCTAAAATGGGACCTGTAACCAAAACAAAGCAAATATAAAGAAAAAGTCAAGGAACAGAACACTGATTCATAACCAGAATAAACTAAAAACAATAATAATTAATGAACTTATGAAGAATCTGAAATCTCGACTGTCGGGGAATGCACATGCTGTTGCATCATACATTACTGATCATCTTGCCTAGTAGCTGCATAATAGCCATCAACAAAAATGACAGCACCCATGAGAAAACAACATGGTGTGTTTCATTTACTTCCATTAAGTAAATGAACAATAAAGAGTCACTATTGCACAAAATGATTTATATTAAGGACTATTTTCATATGCAGATGTAGTGTACTGTAGGCAGTTTACTTTTTGAGTAATTAGATCTCATTAGACCGCATTGTAAGAATAATGTAAAGCTGCATGGGTAGGCGTAATTCATTTACAACACTGTTAAAACCACTTTGAATAAAAATAAATAATATGACCAATGGATTCCTTGGTCTCTCAAAACCAAGAAAACAAAATATTTAAAAGACCAAAATACAGAAAAATTGAAGTGGCCAGCCAAATCATGATACTTTGTTGTCATGTTTCTTGTTAAGATTTTTTTCCTGTCACTTGTGAATGACATAATGCATTAGGATAATTAACATTGTGAAGCTAGGGGGTGCATACAGTTACCCTAACCCAACACAAATAGGCGGAGACACAAGTGCAGCACACAACACGCTTTTATTCTTCCGTGGGAAAGAGCTTTTCTTTGCTCCCAAGAGCACAATTCACAGTCCTTCCTTCCTTCCTTCCTTTCCAATCCACAGTCCTTCCACCTCCTGTCCTCCTTTGCAAGCTTCGTCCTTCTTCCTCCCGACTCTGGCTCCTCCAATGGAGTGAGGCAGTTCCTTTTATTCTGCTCCTGGCTCCTCATTATTACCTGGAATCACTCCCAGGTATGGTGGAAGTCCATTGTAGGGCTCTGAAGCTCCCCCTGGTGGCCACCAAAGAACCCAAACAAGGGCTGTACCAAACTCCAAGTGCCAGCATGCCCTGTTGGAATCCAGGAGGGCTGGCCTCTAGCGTCCCAGGGGAGGTAATGCCTTGGAAATTCTCTCTCCCACGGTCCTTCCAACCAGTTGGCGTCCCAGCTGGGCAATGGCCGAGGCCGCCCATCACAACATATATAAACTAGTATTATACCACAATATTAAATGGTGCATTATCTATATTGGTCTCTTTTTGTTTAAAATTCTGCTTGGATAGGCTTCAGCCACCTACTGTACAACCTGGCATTGGATTAAGCAAGTTTGAGAATTTTTTTTGTGTTCACAGCCTCTTATAAGTAAAAAACATTGTGCATTTAAATTTAAATTAATAATGGTTTACCACAAAAAGAGCAGAACATTGTAACCTGAAGTGTACGTTAAAATGTTTATCAACTGAAGGACACAATGTACTTAATAATGTCATGTTCTCAACTTTTGTGTATCCAATAGAGTGGCTAGCATGTTATTTCACTAATCAGGGTTCTTTCTTTATTTTATGCATTTAATGTCCCTCTTCCACCAATTTGCTTTCATCCATCTGCATCTGTGCCATCAATTGTTTTATTGTCTCACTCTTCCTAATTTCCTGACAGTTGCAGGCCAGCATACATCAGTTTTATCTCAGATAGGATACAAATATAAATCACATTTTAGTACTCTATTTCCTGTTGTTTGAAATAATAAAATAAATACACTTAATGACATTCCAGAGACAGCTGGAGCTTCTGCCAGTATGTGTATAACTGTGTTACAGTGAATAGACCATACATAAATTGCAAATTGCTGCATTTAATTCTCTAAGCGTGCAGGTGGTATTGAGATGCTGCTAATTTTGGAGTTGTTAGTGGTGGGGGTAGGCTCCCTGGTGGTCTCGACTCTTTACTCTTTAATAGATGGTCTGAAAGGGGTATTTGAAAAATGAGAATCTGCATTATTCAAAGCAAATACACAGTACGATGGCATTAGTCAGTGAGACCATGCTATAGGCGCATTTTTAAATAAATAAACAGGAGAAAAGACTTCAAGCACTGGACAATTTTATCATATAAGCAACTTAGTCTTGTTTTTATTATGGGCAGTTTTTACATAGACTTATCTTTTTCTTTAAGTATGAAAAGCATATCCTCCTTCACATTTTCTTTATTCTTATTATGTGTATTTTTGCATCACTTAATAGTGTTAAGCACAAGTTATTAATATACCATAACATAGCATTCTTTAGTGTTTTAATTGAATTCACAGTCATGACAGCTAGATTTAGATATGCACATGGTGGGAAACATCCCCAGCCAGGGTACTAGTTCATTATACTTCCCCCCCACACAAATATCACCATGAAGCTAATTAACGTAACCCCAAGTTTGTTGGGGGTATGTGGCGATAAAACCAGAGTACCTGCAGGAAAAAACCCAAACAGACACAGAAAATGCGCTATGCCCAGATTTGGGGTGTGAACCCAGGATACCAGATCTGTAGGGCAGCAACATTAACCACTGGACTCGTGTCACCCCATAGATTATTAAGTAAATGAAAAATAAAAGTCACTATTGAACAAAATGATTTACATTAATATTACTTTCATATGCACATGTAGTATAGGCAGTCTACTTTTTGAATAACTCATTACATCGCATTCTAATAATAAAGTTAAGCTGCATGCTGAACCAGCTTAGTAATTCTAAAAATGACAATGTCCCATCAGATATAAATCTTCTCCCCCTTAACAATTGAAAGCAGATTACAGCAATCCTGCGCTGAATAAAGACTCTTAACTATTCTCAGGTAATACTTTGCGGTGCAGTGTGCCATGCAGAGAGCTTATTTAGGAACACACACATTTGTGCTGCCTGGTATTTTATGAGAACGCTGTCATTTGCTCAGCATTGCAAGCTACACTACGCTTCAGCATAGCAAGATGGGAGGGTGGCAGAGTGGGCAAGCTTTTTACGTCTGTCGGTTTGAAATGTAACTGCTATGCATCCATACACTTCGAAAATCACAATGGAGACACAGTTGCCATAGTGACGGATGGTTGCAGCCTTTTTCATGCACCACTTGGTTATACGTTTCTATTTTTAATCATTACTGGAAGCATAATTACAGATGTTACTTTAAGTTGACAAACTCGCCACAAAACCGAAAGTGAAGCAGTTAATCTATATATACAGTATATATAAATATATCTCTTTTCAGGTCCTTAACAAGCTGTCAGCAGTAATATGGTTTTGCTTATTGCTGTGTGTGAGATAACAAAAAAAAAGACTGTATGATCAATAGGAGTTATCCGACCATTCTTAATTTTTGGTTGAGTAGAACTGCCAGGGTGACCCCAATCTGTAAGGAAGGCCACTGTAACCTTTCTGATTACAAGCTCCAGGCGGCCAGCAAGCAAGCGAGTGAGCGTGCTTAGAATCCTGCCAAAGGCCTTTTGTGCCGGTTTATTTTTGGGACGAGACCTACAGCAATCTGTACTATTACTGACTTGTGCCAGGAGTATTTCAAGAAACAGGTGGCATGCTAGTCACGTTTAAGCTTAAAAAACAGCTTTCAGAGCTCATGCTGTACGTGGCTGCAGTGCTTACTGGAGATTTGGTTTCTAGCAAATCTAAACATAAATGAAAATTACTCACATTAGCATTTCTGAATGATTTTGAATCCTGTTTTTTTTTACCAAAATTCCAAAAAAAAATGGCAAATGATTTGTACTAAATATACTGAACTTAATACAGTATCTGAGGTGGCTCCAACTAAACAAAGTGTTTAAGGCTAACATTCAAAATCTCAAAGCAGGATGCTGGAAACGGCAAAAAGTCATGAACTTGAACTATTCCTGGCCATGAAAGAAGAACAAGCTAAGGGGGGTGGGGGGTACAGCTTTGTGTTATTAGGCATTCTAGGAGATGACAGACGGCTTGTCTAGCAGGTCCTCACAGGAATCTGTAATGACTTTAAGGGAAAAATAAATGCATAAAGTGTCTGCCAATAAATAAAACAAGGGAGATGCTGAAATGAAGATGCTGTACCTGTTGTCATTTTTTTCATCTCATCATTCCTTCAGGTCAGGAAATCAGTTATTGGTGTGTGAAGAAATAAACAAAAAGTGTGATAGACCTTTTCATTGTACTTCACGCTGACATTTTGGTGGATTTATTTTTTCAACAGAGAGGACTTAGCGCTTCTTTTTCTTTTTTTTTCATTAGAGGTTGCTTGTATATGTTTTTGTGAATTCTAATGAGTGAAATGTCAAAATTTGACTTCCCTATAATTTTATCTTTGTGGAGCCTTGGCGGTGTGGGTCTACCTCTGGGGACTGGGTTTTTTCTGCCATATCCCAGATGCCTGCATATAAGATTTGAACAATGAGTTCAAATTGGCTAGGTGTGTATGTGTGTGAGTGTGAGAGAGAGTGAAATGACCCTGTGATGGACAAGTGCCCTACCCAGGTTTACTTAGTGCCTGGTGCTATGGGATAGGCTCTGGCCCTCATGACAAATGAACTGGTTAAAGGAATACTCAGGGGAATTCCATTTTCATTCACATGAGTATTTTCCTGCGGAGGCCTTTTAACAAATTTAATAAAAATATATGTGTTTAGGATGTTGTGAGCATGTAATGACTTGGTTTATGCGACATGGATGCTTTGGATATTGTTTTCTTTTGTCCAGCATTGGTCACCATACACCCCTTTCATAACAGAAACTTTTATTATCTCTGTTCTGCCTCAAAAAACATTATTTTTTCAGCCATCACCACAAGCAACATATAAAAACATATTTTTTTGGGTGAAGTATTCCTTTAAACTGGTTCAGAAATGTTATGTTATAATTTTGTACTCTGTCAGATACAGTACGTAATGTTGACAACTTAACTAAACCCAAACTATAAACAACACCATGCTTACTCCCACCTTTTCTTTAAGATAGCCCTGCATTGCAAAAGATATTAGTGGCACCTCTCTGTATTAAGGGCATCTTTCAGCAGCTAGTGCTGTTGTGCAAAGCTTAAGTAAGGTGTAAAATCACCTCATTAATATATAATCAAACTCAATATATCAAAAGTCATCATTATTTTTTTTTCATTTTCCATAATTTTCTCAGGGCGGCACGGTGGCGCAGTGGGTAGCGCTGCTGCCTCGCAGTTGGGAGACCTGGGGACCCAGGTTCGCTTCCCGGGCCCTCCCTGCGTGGAGTTTGCAAAATTCTCCCCGTGTCTGCGTGGGTTTCCTCCGGGTGCTCCGGTTTCCTCCCACGGTCCAAAGACATGCTGGTTAGGTGGATTGGCGATTCTAAATTGTCCCTAGTGTGTGCTTGGTGTGTGGGTGTGTGTGTGTGTGTCCTGCGGTGGGTTGGCACCATGCCCAGGATTGGTTCCTGCCTTGTGCCCTGTGTTGGCTGGGATTGGCTCCAGCAGACCCCCGTGACCCTGTGTTCGGATTCAGCGGGTTGGAAAATGGATGGATGGATGGATAATTTTCTCAATGCAATTTGTTATCCAGAAAACTCTTTCTGTTTAGAGTATGTGAAATGTTCACCCATTTCCAGGTTGGTTGGACAGGCCTTTTAGCCCAAAGTGTTCTTTTCAGCATACCTTTGCTTAGAGGCACAAAGCGCTGCCTGAACTTTTCAGTTCCTCCTTTGGATTTAAAGGCTAAAGCTCTCTGTAAATGATCCATTTGCTGATTTGTTTTGTAAGATTACAATATGCAAGCTTTAGAGGCAACTCAGGCCCCTTCTTCAGGCAAGATGTAAAAGCTTGCATATTGTAATCTTTTTAGTTAGCCAATAAAAGGTGTCATTTTGCTTGGCTTTTCTCTACATTCATAATGGCTAACACGGTACAACACCCTAGTACTACTGATTTGTTTTGTAACTCAATTTAAAAGACTTTGATATCATACTATCTTGGAGTAGTCATCATCATTATCTTGAATCACATCAAATATTTATATACATTACTTTTCCATTAAACAAAAATTGGAAATGTACTAATATTCCTTTGTGTTTTCATTGTTGGCTACTTGATGTTGAGATATATTTTAATGCTGTCTTTTGGTGGTTATACTGTATGATAAAATAATATGATGTTGATTTCATTGATAGATTTTTGGCTGAGATTATATCATCACTGGTGCTGATAGCCTCATTCATTGTGAAATGCAGTGTCTCTACCATGTTTCCTCACATGAGGCCGTCTCCTTGTTCTGCCACCCACCAAACAGTACTTCCATCTCTCCAATCTTTCACATCTTCCTCCATGCAGCTCCAGTGATCTTTTTTCTGCTGTGTCCCCAGTCTGCACATTCATGCCACCGGCTCTGTCTCACGCCACTCAATTATAGTCCGAGGCATCACCATATCCACTCACTATTTCAAACACTCTAAGCTGATCCAAGCCACGATCCTTCTTAAGGGTCATCAGCGCCCATACACCAAGGCCAATGGATTTAAACAGAAGAGTGGGTGTCTTAGGTTCTGCTTTTTAAGTTCTTGACCATCTCTCTCTCTCTCCCACACATACAGACACATATCCTGTAAGAAGTCCCAGAATTTTAATTCCAAAAACGTCACTCATCTTTATGCAGTATCATTGGTCATATAGTGGCTTGTCTTGCTGCGTCTCAGCTCCAGCTAATGTGTTCAGTTCCTTTCCCTGTGGTGAAATTGCATGTTCTTCCTGCGTCCATGGCAGTTTTTTTCATGTACTCTGGTTTGCTTCCAAGACTCAGGAATGCTCAGATTATATTGACTGGTGATTCCAATTTGACTAAGTGAGTTTGTGAAAGTGTGCCTACGATGACCTGTCACTTTGTCTGGGGCTGTGCCCTGCTTCAAGTGTAGACATTAAGTTGCATTGACTCAGAGAAAGAGGGTTCAGGAAATTTTTGAATGAATGAAAAAAACAAGGAAGCCAGTCTTCTAGAGAGAGAGAAAATTAAATAAGGCATTATTTATTGGAGTAATAATTTACATTATCCAGGATTGGGTTAATATGTTTATGGTTAAGGCAGAGGTGATACAAATCTAAAGCATAATTCAGAATTTAAAGAACACTCTTTTGTCACATGGACAGATGTTAAAAAAAAGAAAAGAAAAGAAAAAGCTATCTTTTTCCGAAAGGTTTATTATCCTGTCACAGTTGATTCAAAATGATAAAGCTTTGTCGCCCTTGGAGAAATTAAATTTAAAAATAGAAGCTGATTCTGACTGGTACAAGACAAGTGATTGTCCAGGTAGTTTTGGTTCATCCCAAAGGCTGCAGTCAGCTCGCAACAAAATGTCAGTGTGCTGATTGCCATCTCTTCATGTGATGAAATATTCATGCCTTTGCTGTGCTCCTAGCAAGCACTATTGATTTCTTGTGTAAACTGTGCTATATTTAGTCTAGACAAATGGAATGTGGATTGCTGTAGAGAAAAAAAAAGCTCTTACCTGCCATTTTCTTCATAGCCTTTAAGCTATTATTTACAATCAAACACAGTTTTGCAAATTTTACAGTGATTTCTCACATTTTTATGGCTTCTCTTGAAATGATAGTAATGAAGCTATGAAGAGCTACACTCACTGATTGAACAAATGGCAAGGGAAAAACCTGAGCCAGTTTGGATTAAATCAATTGATCTTGATCTGAAGGGTAAACTGATCCAGACCTTTCAAAAATGAAGTGCCAGATATGCATCAGTCCCAATGTACCATTAATACACCGATTTAATTTAATGTCAAGCGTTTCATTTTTTAATTGTGAAAAGTTTTAGTAAAAATGTCTTTCTAGAAGCATAACAATGTATTTGCTTGATATATATGTGAATTTGTAATGTTATAAAAAAATCATTATGACAAAGTAAGCTGCACAGTACTGCAGTAAGTAGCACCTCTGATACATGGATTCAGGGTTCAAATCCCATGCCTTGTTGTTGTCCATGTGGACTTTGCACATTCTTCCTGTATTTGTGTGATGTTTTCTCCTTCATCCCCAAATACAGCAGCTGTAGTTCAGATTAATTTTCAATCCTAAATTAGCTCCAGTGTGCATGTGTTTGTGAGTGGGTGGTGTGGTGGACTGCTGCCTTTTCCAACACTGTTTCCTGCCTTGTGACCTGTGCTGCTGGTTTAGATTCTGGCTTCCTACAGGAGCCAGAATTGGATTAAGCTTGTTTGAGAATATTATTTATACAAGGTTTTTACATCAAGCTGATCCTAAACAATAAGATTTTGTGCCAAACTGGTTTGCGTTCAAATTTGTGAATAGTATATAAAAGCAACTTTTGGATAATGTTAAAAAAGGGATTTCATCAGTTTGGACAAAGCTTAAACATTTACTTCTGTCCTAATACTGGAATGTATGGTTCTACCGACATTTTTAATCAATTTTAGAGTCACTAAGAGCTGGAGCCCCTCCCAGCAGGGTCAGCTGCAGGGCAGGAACCTCCCCTGGGATGCCAGTCCATTGCAGGACACACCTACTTAGACACCCACACACACTCAAACAGATTTGCCTATTAACCTAACACACACATGTTTGAGATGTGTTAGGAAAACCCACAGAATAATCCCATGTATACACAGGTGAGAACATTCAGGCTTCAAACAGAAAGCAACCAGGTGGGATATAAGGAGTGTAACTCAGCAGCAATGTGCACTTTAGGGGATATTAGCTTTGTGTGCAATCCATGTACTTAATCACATAAGTCTAATTCACTCAGAAGCATGTCTTTGAAAAATAAACCAAAACCCCTGGAAGAAATGTCATTTAAACAAAGGGAGAGCATGTAAAATGGCAATGAGGAACTTGCCACAGTCTAGGTGTTCTGAAGCAGAAACACCGCTTTCTTCATATATCACTCAATACATGAATATATACAGTATATAATATATACAATATATAAAGTATATATAATAATACCTTGATTAACAAATTCTTTGAGAACAAAGCTCCTTTATAATGAAATCAGAATAAAGTGCACAACGGAGCAGGTGCAAATTCAACTACCAGTTTGCTCGAGTATTGTGGTAGTGATTGTCTATCTCTGATATGGTGGTTAATGTAGAACATGACATTAGTGTATGTGATTGCTTAGTCATTTTACATGTACGGAAGTTATATTAATATTTTTTAGTAATTAGTAAATATAATTTTTCTCTGTATGTCATGAAAGTGTAAAGTACTCGTAATGAACTAAATTTCATATTATTAGAAGCAATACAGTGGGAGAAAAGAAACATGAATGTAGCAGAATCATTGTGGCTAGAATTCAGTTTTGAAAAGAGCCGATGCCTAGCATCAAAGAGAAGGAGTGTATAGACAGCACTTATCATCAAGCACTTCCAAGATGCTCCTCTGCTGCCGAAGTCCAAAAGTCTGGGCATGTGGCCATCGGTAAATCTTCTTAAAGATCCTGGCATGGATCATCTCACAGAGTTGGGAAAAAGAGATGCAGAAGGTGTTGCCTCTGAGCCCAAATGAGGTGTGAGGTGGAACCAGTCATGGCATAAATGTTTGAACGAGGTAGATGACAGCAGCCTAGTGGCCAAGAAAGTAGGCACCAGATGGCATCATGGGCTCCGTATCACCCTTCCAAATATATCTTTAAATATATTTATATAAATGTATATGTACATATATGTGTATATATCTATTCCATATACCCAAAAGCATGCATGATTAGGTAAATTGGTCATTCCGAATGTGTACAATGCAAATGAGTGTGAGCATGGCTATTTGCATGTGTGGGCTTTGCAGTAGAATAGCACCCCTCCAAGGCTGGTTTCTGCCTTAAATGTAACAGTGCTGGGATAGACAGTTGCTCCCCATAAACCTGAGAATGTATATGTCATTTTTTTAGGAGAAGGCATAAAATCAGTGGCCTTTTCATTAAGTAATCTGTCTCTTCAAGTTGACAATGAATATACCAGTGTGTTTTATAAGCTAGAAATTATAGTTTCCTGAAGTCAATCTTTGTCTAGTAGTTAAGAATAGAGAGGATTGAAAAAACATGAATGGTAGTTTAGTAATTTATAATAGAGTAGAATGAATAAACAACAGTGTCTGTGTATAAAGAGACTGCTCCTCAATATATAGTTTGATGTAAAAAATAGAACACCACTAAACTAAATACAACTATTATAGCAAACAAACTAAATCAATAGCATTTTTAGGAAAAAGGTAATGTACAGTTATGATATGTTTGATAAACTAAAAAAAAATGTAAAACAGGAGTACAATAACTGTGAAATTGTGTGTGTATATTATATATATATATATATATATATATATATATATATATATATATATATATATATATATATATAGCATCCAAGAAGTTTAGAAATGTTAGAATGGGCAGGATGCATTTCTAAGCAATTTTGACCGTGGTATGATTACTAGTGCCAGACATGGTGGTTTTAGCATCTGAGAGACAAATGCCCTCCTGGGATTTTCACATGCTATAGTTTAGAGTGTTTACAGAGAATGGTAGTATAAGTGAAAAAAAGCAGAAAATCCTACAGTTTTGTGAGTAAAAATGCCTTGTTAATGAGAGAGTCAAATGGTCAGACTTATTCAAACTAACAGAAACAACGTTTTGCACCTTGAAGTGAATGCATCAAAAAACACTTTATGTTCCCCTTCATAAAAAGATGAGGCTACGGTTGTAAATGGCGACCCAAAGTCGATGGTTGAGTATTGAAAACATGCTGATCCAGTGAAACTCGGTTTATCGAGATGGTAGGGTCAGAATTTGTATAAACCACATGAATCCATTGGGTTATGGTACTGTATATTATATCAATGGTACAGGCTTGTGGTGGTAAAGTAACAATATGGGGAATAACAAATGGAACATCATTAGAAATCCATTTAATACTTAAGCATTGTTGGAATAAGGTGGAACTGGAGATTCATGGCATAAATGTATTCCCAGAAAATCTGCAGGACGTTTGTGGTGCTATCAAGTCAGCATGGATGAAACTTTCTAAGGGATGTTTCTATTACCTTGTCAAAAGTATGCTCTGAAGAATCGAGACTTATCTAGAGACCAAAGTAGCTTCCACCCAATACAGTGGAACCTCGGGTCACGACCATAATTCGTTCCAAAACTCTGGTCGCAACCCCATTTGGTCGTGACCCGAAGTAATCTCCCCCTTAGGATTGTATGTAAATACAGTTAATCTGTTCCAGACCGTACAAACTGTATGTAAATATATTTTTTTAAAGATTTTTAAGCACAAAAATAGTTAATTATACTATAGAATGCATAGTGTAATAGTAAACTAAATGTAAAAACGTTGAATAACACTGAGAAAACCTTGAACAGAGAAAAGTAACATTGCAAGAATTCACGCTATAGCTTTACGAACCGCTCGCTGTAAACTTTTTTTTAATGAGTTTTAAGCACAGGGAAAAAAATGAAAATTTTAAAAAATCCGTAATTTATACAAAAACCATAAACAACCAAGGAAAGTAACATTGCAAGAATTCACGCTATCAGCCTTATGAACCGCTTGCTGTAAACATTTTTTTTTATGAGTTTTAAGCACAGGGAAAAAAATTAAAATTTTAAAAAATCCGTAATTTATACAAAAACCATAAACAACCAAGGAAAGTAACATTGCAAGAATTCACGCTATCAGCCTTACGAACCGCTTGCTGTAAACACTTTTTTTTATGAGTTTTAAGCACAGGGATAAAAATGAACATTTGAAAAATCCATAAACAACTAAGAACACTAACCTTGCATGAGTTGAGTTCTGGCATGAAGGAAGTGAGGAGGAACTGGGTGGAGAGGAGATTACAGTTTTGAGGTAAAGTCTGTGACAATGCGGGTTCGCTGCATGCTCCCATCTCACTTCCAGGAGCCCTTAAACCCGTCACCGTCGGTAATGTAACCGATGAGCATGATAGTGAGGCACTACAATGGAGCAATCAGATGGTGCAGAAAGTGCCAAGTGCTTTTATTAAAATCAACAAAACAACAATCAAAAACAAAGTCAAAATTAAATAAAGTGCAGTGCTTTCAGAATCCTTCAATAAATAAATGATCCTATAAAAACAGAAGTGAAGTGGAGGTTAAAATCCAATAGAAAAAAGTCTTCATTAAATACAACGCGGTTAAAACAATGTTCGAAGCAGTCTCTTTAAAAACAAACCCGGTGCATTCTTTAACTGTCTTCTTGGCCTTATGCGGCCAGCCATCCTTCTTCTGGTCACTCCTTGATCGCTCAGCTGGAGCGACCTCTTCCTTCTTCCCCACCAAGTGTCTGCCAGAATACCCCTTCTTGGACTCACTGTCCAGATGCCTGCCTGCGAGCACCCGCTCGCTCACTCCAATAGAAAAAAGTCTTCATTAAATACAACAAGGTTAAAACAATGCTCGAATCAGTCTCTATAAAAACATGTCCGGCGCATTCTTTGTTGTAGGAATCAACCACCACGCCCCCTCGCTAAGCTGCAAGCACGGTGATTTTTTATTTAAAACTGGCCTCTTGACGTGAGCTGTGGACCCGCTATACCATAAAGTCCCTCTGCGTGATGCACGTCTGACCGAGAACAATGTACTGTACAGGGAGAGACTGAACACGTGCATAAATCACTGGTGCGTACGAACCGGAAGGGAAATGAAAAAGAGCACAAAGATTTTACAGTGAATGCACAGGGAGAGACTGAACACGTGTGGAAATTATCGGCGCGTACGAACCGGAAGGGAAACTGGCTTGTTCGTCTCCCGAGTGTGTGTTTGTGAACAGATGCAAAAGTTTGGCAAACTTTTTGGTCATAACCCGATTTGTACGTGGTCTGAGACGTTCGTGACCCGAAGTTCCACTGTACTAGATAGGTATAAATAATAAAGAAACCACATCGTTCAGTTCTGAATATGCAAATTGTAATCGATGTTGGAATATAAAGTATTTAGAGTTTGTATATTGTAAACATACTTCTATATACACTCCATATATTAAGTTTGACTACAGGATTAGCTCCATATAGTATTTCATGATGTTTTGTATATGTTCTTAATTATAATTTCTTGTTTGGCAGAAGAAGGATAGAAAATATCTGTTGTTGAGACTCCTTCAGGTGACTTTTAAAAATACAAATAAAATGGACTAATGAAATGGTTAACACTTAGCAGCTTAGTTAACTTTTTAACCTTTAGCTATATTTTATTTTTGGAGATGCCCACAGATACCAATTTTGTCAAACTTCTGCAGTATATACACTGTATATACATATATAGATATAGAGATACAGTATGTGTGTTTGTATTTAGATATATACGCACATGAAGTCAAAATTTAATATAAAACAGCTAACAAGATCATGAGGTGAACTGGTTTCAACTTTTCATCACTCCTATAGAGAATTTACCATTATCATCATTCCTTTACTTATTTCCTCCTAATGCAATAATCATTTGCAGCCCAAAAGTTTCTGACCAATGGTTGACTTTGTACAGCTTCTTTTTGAGACTCTGTGCTTCATTTTTTTTTTTTTGGGTTTAATTTCCTTTAAATCTGAGCCACTCTAACACCTCTTTGAAGTTTCGCTGTGAGGACCTGACAGGGCTGGGCTGTATGACTTCTTGCTTTGGTTATCAGAGTAAAACAGAGACCAAACAATTCTTGTCTTTGAGTTAAAACAGTTCACTGCAGTGTTTAGTCAAGTACCTTCGAAAGACCCCTTTTATTTTCGAAGTGACCAGTAATATCTAATAAAAAGAAGCGCGTGTTCTAAATCAACTGGAAATCTGATGATTTTTTTTTAGCTAATAGAGAACCATTTCAGGAAATAAAAAAGAGCTTTATCTTTGTGTCAGAAAGAGTGTTTATATTGGTTCAATTGTGTTTACACCAATAAAGTATTGTATGTTCTACTGAAAATGATTAATAGTCATATTGTATGCTTATGGTGTTAGTTCAACCACCAATGGCAATTTATAGTATTCTGCTGGTTTGAATTACATGCTTAATTTTGTCTTTTTAATAAAACGTAAACCTAATAACTATAATACCATACTTTTGATTATTAAGGTTTAAAATAATGCTATCAAACTAAATGAAGTGGGAGTTCAGGGTGATGTTTTTAGATGGGTGCAGAATTTGCTCAGACACAGGAAGCAGAGGGTGATGGTGCAAGGAACCTCATCAGAATTGGCTGATGTTAAGAGTGGTGTTCCACAGGGGTCAGTACTAGGGCCGCTGCTGTTTTTAATATATAATTGATTTAGATAGTAACATAAGTAACAAGCTGGTTAAGTTTGCAGATGATACCAAGATCCAGAGGGACCTGGATAGCATACAGGCTTGGGCAGATTTGTGGCAGATGAAATTTAATGTCAGTAAATGTAAAGTATTTCACATAGGAAGTAAAAATGTTAGGTTTGAATACACAGTGGACGGCCTGGAAATTGAGAGTACACCTTATGAGAAGGATTTAGGAGTCATAGTGGACTCTAAGCTTTCGACTTCCCGACAGTGTTCAGAAGCCGTTAAGAAGGCAAATAGAATGTTAGGTTATATAGCACGATGTGTGGAGTACAAGTCCAAGGTGGATATGCTCAACCTTTATAATACACTGGTGAGACCTCATCTGGAGTACTGTGTGGAGTTTTAGTCTCCAGGCTACAAAAAGGAGATAATAGCACTAGAAAAGGTCCAGAGGAGAGCGACTAGGCTGATTCTATGGCTACAGGTGATGCATTATAAGGAAAGATTAAAAGAGCTGAGCCTTTTCAGTTTAAGCAAAAGAAGATTAAGAGGTGACATGATTGAAGTGTTTAAAATTGTGAAGGGAATTAGTACAGTGCATCGAGACTGTTATTTTAAAATGAGTTCATCAAGAACATGGGGACATAGTTGGAAACTTGTTAAGGGTAAATTTCACACAAACATTAGGAGGTTTTTCTTTACACAAAGAACAATAGACAATTGGAATAAGCTACCAAGTAGTGTTGTAGACAGTGGGACTTTCAAAACTCATCTTGATGTTTTTCTGGAAGAAATAAGTGGATAGGACTGGCGAGGTTTGTTGGGCTGAATGGCCTGTTCTCGTCTAGACTGTTCTAATGTTCTACTTTGTGTTACTTCCAATAACAACAATTTGGTTTCTACCTAAATGTACAAGGTCTTAAAATTCCATTTAATCTTTAAGGTACATAGCCCTAGAAAGTGACTGAAGATTTGGCTAGATGGTTCTTGTCACTTGAGAGCTCTTTCTTAGTGCTCCTGCTGTTTTTTTCAGTTCATGGATACAATTTTTATTCACTTTAATTTTTACAAAACTGCATTTGGTAACTTTACATTTATTTTGGAAACAAGCGTAGTAATCATGAGGCTGGCAAAGGACTGAAGGAGGCAAAGGTACTGCAGAGTAAGGACCATAGAGTGAGAGAAAAATACACATTGGAAATAGCAGAGTGCCTCTACATGTCCACATGATAACGAAACAAATACTTATGGACCACTACATTGATGGAGGCCAAGAAGAAATAACTAGGCCAGTGAAGGCAAAAGATGGTTACCAGGTAGGACCCTGCTGGATATGAGGAGCCCCTTGCAAACCAGCAAATGCTAAAATAAATTGGTGAGGCCATTTTTCAGATGGTATCAGGTATACTGTATTTGCCTCACAATGGAGTAGGAATTACCCTGTCAAAAACTATAGCTGCCCAGAATCTTCCAGCTTTATGGGTGTAGTTCCCTTGAGATTTCAACATTTGAGTTTTATTGGACATCTCCAAACATGAAAATAATTATAGGACTTGTCCTGGAAGCAATGCAAATGTCAGTCAATGCCAAAATTATTTTACTCAAGACAAGAAGTAGACTTTGAAGATAGGAGACTGAGGGTAATAGGAGGTGAGAGGGAGAATTCTTGTTTGACATATCAGAAGGTACAGTGGGAAGTCAATATACCGTCTTAACAGAGTAAAAATCCATAAAGTGTGGTCTACTTGAGTTTATTACTTTGATGCTTTGTTTTTTCTCTTTGATTATCTAACACCTTATTCCCTTCTGTGTGCCATATGGTTTAATATAACATACAGTTAGGTCCATAAATATTTGGACAGAGACAACTTTTTTCTAATTTTGGTTCTGTACATTACCACAATGAATTGTAAATGAAACAACTCAGATGCAGTTGAAGTGCAGACTTTCAGCTTTAATTCAGTGGGGTGAACAAAACGATTTCATAAAACGAACAAAGTGATAACTAGTGGCTTTGTATATTGTATATACTACAAGTCATACAATAATATTATTCATCCTTATACTTCTTCTTATTCTTCTTTCGGCTGTTCCCATTATTTGCTGGTGATATAGTATTACTTGCTTCTGACTTTTGATATTTCATTAAACATATATTTAAAGTGTAATTGTTGAAGATGTTTATCTATATCAAGACCATATTTATATTGTTTCAGTACTTGAAATAATATCTGGCATTGTGAATAAGTGATAGTGAAGGCTTATGTACCCTAAGAAAAAGATAAAATATTAATTTAATGAATCTCTTTAATCATTTTACTGTGGATGTGACTCAGACACTACCCTAGCAGCATAGAAACATTGAGCACAAGATGGGAGCCAACTTACAATCACAGGTCACTGTCTTACACACAGTCAAACTCACTCACACTCATTCTTTGCCAGCAATCAACTTATGCTGCAATTATTATCAATGCTTGTCTGAAAGTACGTTGTATGTGCCCGCTGATGACCGAGTGAAATCAGCTGGTGATTACCTTAGATTGGTATGGAATACAAACACAGAAAAACTTTTTTTTCTCTGATTCAATTATTCATTCATATCAAGCCAGCTTAATCCAATTCAGGCTCACAGGGACCAGTTAAATGTGGGCCACCAGTCCACCACAGGAAATGATTATTAGCACATCCACACTCCCTGCTACAGGGGTCAGTTTGGAGTTTGTCAGTTTCAGCTGATGTCACATTACATGATCTTTTGTAGTGGGGCATGTCAGACTTGCCAGCTGAGTCACTGATGTCATTGCTGCACCATGTCAGTTTACATGACGACAATCGCAGACCATGCCATATTTACCAACCTAGCTTTGATCTTCCAGCATAGTGGTGCACGCCCCTTATTCTGAAAGCCAATAGCTTGCTGATGACGGGTGCAGTGCTATGCGAAGGGTTAACAGCTGCAGTGAGTACAGCAGGATTCTTAGCATTTTTTCATTTTTCTATTTTGTCATTGTGTGTGAAACACAAGACATCATACAGATCAGCCTCTCATATGTTTGTTAGGTTCAAAGCCCTTGTGCTCCCTGACAGGGGCTGGCACTCTGTGTCGAGTTAGCAGCGTCTCTGCCCTTTTCCTTCTTTTTTCATTCTGTTGTAGTATGTAAAACATAAGACATCAGAAAGACGAGTGTCTCTTTATTTGCGAGATCCCAAACACCCATATTCCTTATTCCTCTGTGCTTAATTCTATGCATTAGACTTCAAGCTTAGGTTTCATTGGTTGTCAGCACTCCGGCACACACAGCCCTCCCCTCAGACTAAAAAGAAAATCAAACCTGCTTGATTTCTTCATGGCCAGTCACAGACGAGTTGGTCTCAGTCATTGGGCATGTCACATTATGTGATGGTCTTCATGAGAGCACACCACTGATTACCTCCAACTGACTAAGACTATGTAAACGAAGGCTACAACTGAAAATTGCAGCAAAAGTCATGTAATGTGGCATGAGCTTAACATGACATGCATGTTTCTGAGATAGTTCAAGCTACTCTGGTTTTACTAACATCATGTGGAGATGGGGGGCTATGTACACTCAAATTGAAATGTGAGATGTAACTAAGGCACAATTATTCCTGGCTCTTTCAGCTACTTCCTTTTAAAACTAAATTTATTCTAGTCAAGTTTTATGATAAAGGTCGTGTTTATAATTTAAGAGAAAAAAAAACATTCTGTTGAGTGACATATTCACATATCAAGGTGCCCATGGGATCTTATATAGTCTCACCGAGTCAATATGTGGCCAATTTAGCTTTGCACGTTTTCTTTAACCCCTTTGTATCTCCCTCTGAGATGTTGTTGTTGTTGTTGTTAGCTGCTAAACTGAAAATACTTGCTGAAGATAATGACTGGTGTCTCTCGGATCAGGGCAAGCCACGGTAATTTAGCATGAGCTGGTAACTAATAAAAATATTGGCAGAGCATCCAAACAAACACATGTGCTTTATTTATCCAGCATGACTGAGGTCACTAAGCAATTTAGCTATGCAGGTAATAGTGACAAAATACAGTCATAGTAAAAAACAATCTGAAAAAATCTTTTTTTTCTCTTGCTGCAGTGCCAATCTTTGCAGTAGTTTGTGATGTACATGACTTGGGAGAACTAAAATAAGAGTGCACAACATATGCACATTTATCATATTTGTTTGTGCTCAGTAACTGGGGCCTTGTGTGTGCAAGGAGACAGCAAAATATTTTAACCTACTCAAAAGATATGAGTATACTGTAATATGCTCAAATATCTACACAATAAGACTGTCCATTTATGAGGAAAGTGTTGATTACAAGTAGTGCATGACTGACTGATCATATAACTATTTGATTTAAACAAACATGAGAAAAGAAATTTTAGGTGAACTCTGTCATTCATGCAGCGATTAGGCCAATAAATAATCCCACACACATAGGTTGTTAAGAGATTAACTATTTTTATTTCAAATACAGTTTTTTTTCTCCTTGACATGCATACTGAGACAAAAGCAGTGGTCCAAATTGCACATGAGTAAAACATGATGAAATAAACCATTAATTGTTTCAGAAACACCTTTGAGTTATTAGAATCAAACAAATCAAACAAATTAGACATGTTTGGCATTTGGAAAAGATGTGCCCGGTGGAATGGTGTGATACTCATCCTAAATGTTATCCTGTGGCAAATTCAAGCTCATATTGTGTAACTGTTCCTGCTGATAGGCTGAGGTTTCCAGATGGTATGGGATATTCTGGATATTGTAGTACTGTAGTTTCCATTTCAGATTGTCACACACCCGTACTTTAGGAAATGGGTCTGGGAACATGGCTGACTGATTGCCAAATGGCACTGGCAGGTTTGCTACTAGAGGCAGTTTGATAGGTGAGATATTCTGCTAAGTTTATTATCACAGATTCACACCCCAAGAAAGCAGAGAACAATACCCCATACCATGATTCTCACATTTCTGGAATGTGCTGATTGAGAATGTTGTCCAGATTGCACTATTTTGGAGTCCGTGTGCATGTCCTTCTACAAATGATGTGACATGTGTCTCTAAGTGAAATGTTAATTACTTCTGTAAAGATGACCTCACATTGTTAAAGAAATTTCACAAAATAAATAGTCCTCATCCAGGTTCATCTGGAAAGAATCACCATGATGAATGTCATGAATGAAGGCATTACTTTAAGGTCCATTGTGGGTACCTCTTTTCTGCAAAAGGTGGAAACCATTGACTCAGTGTTAGTGTTAACCTGCCCTCCTGTACTGTTGTCACTGTAGGCCTTCTAGATCCTGAAGGGAATGAGGTTCTTATTGCTAAACATCTTAAGCAGCATAATCTCACTATCTCATCCATACAAGCAGCATGTGCTATGTGCTATGAGATGACCACCAGGCATCATGAGCACTAAATATTTTTCCCCTCTCGCATCTGCTTTTTTCCTGATATGACAGACAAATGTGTCATTAAGACATCCTTGATATGCTATAGCGGCAGTACAAGAGCTCCAAGGTCACAATTATCCAGTCCTTCCCAATAATCACACAAACTTGACAAAAACTGACATTCAGACCTCCTAAGCACATTTGACTGGTATTTCCATGTACTTTTAAATTGTATGTTTAATTTTACTTTTTTATTTACTTTTTGTCAATTGTTATGTTTTAAACTCTTTCACAATCCCTTAATCATATACACTTTTTCATTGGTTCATTTTTTCCCTTGTTTGATAATGTCATCATGTCTGGCAGCTGTCTATCTTGAGTTACTGAACCCAGCTTTAGATAACTCCACTAGCAGCTCTCATCTCCTCATACTCACATCAATCTTCTGCACTCACTTAAACCGAGAGACACACCCAAATACTCAGAATAAACACTTTTAAGAGAGTGATCTGAACTGGGCTGTTGATGTCAATCTAGTCTCCTTCTCAGGAATCTGAGGTAGAACAAAATTTGTTTTAAAAAAATAGATATGGGTGGGATTAAAAGATGTGGAAAATCTAAAAAATGTATGGATACTTTTTAAAGTTTGTCTCATTTATCTCCTTTACTATCTATAGTATTACAAACAAATGTATGTTGTGCTGCAGTCATATGTCAAGGAAAAAGAGAGTGTTTGGCTTGATAGTTTGTTCTAGCATTATGCTTAGTGCCTGAAATAATTCTTTAATGCCTCTTCTCCTATTAGCTCCTCTATGCTCTCACCCTGGCACGTACTGCAGTGCTTGATGGCATGGTGCTCCAGTATCCAGTCTTCATGTTCAGTTCCTTATCTCAGAAGCCAGTGCCTTTGAAGACATTATCAGGTGGTGTGCTGCTGACATGTTGATCCTCTAGGATTCTCTAGCATGGACTGCTGTTTGTCCATGAATAATTTGTCCAAATCAACAAATTCTACAGAATATATACCCTTTTTACTACTTTATACTGTAAGTGCATTAATAGAAAGTCGAAAGTGTTTCTGTTTTCCTTTTGAGGCTTCCTGGATTCCATTATCAAAAATGTATTTTGATGCATTCTGACTGTCAGTTTATCCTTTTTGCTTCATTCTTTATACCACTGATGTTACCAGCAGAAATGTGCACAAAAGATGAACCAGTTTTGGCCAAGACATCAGCCTACTGCTGGACTGCTTTAAAGACACCAATTAATCTAACAGTGTTTTAGACAGTGAGAAAACCAGAGGTGGCACATACTTGGGAAAACCTTTGGTACTGTGTCTCTTCGGAGAATCCTTGGGTGCTACTAGTTTGACTTTGTGTAGAATGAGCATTGTTCATGGAGTTCTGAATGAGGCACATTACCTGCATTTTGAGGGAGTTTCGATTATGCCACTACACCCATATGGCACAATTCCCAGAGGGTGATCTGCCTCACAATCCTCAGTATTGAGGACCTGAATTGCTGGACCAGGCCAAGAGGATACCCACGTAACACCAGGCAGCGGCAAATAGAGGGTCATTTCCGGAGGATGGGACTGGACCTCATGTCTGCCTGGGGGGTTGCCAACCAGAATCCTGAGCTGTTTCGTTGTGTGGTGGGTGCAGCAATGGGCTGTACTAGTGCCTGCTCCCCAACCTGACCTGACCTGTTGTTTCTGTAATTAAGGTTGTTGTTTTTTCTATGTCCATGTAGGCTTTTGCTGAGTATATCATGTTTCTTTCATATCTCTTAAGACATGCAGGTTTGGTCGACTGTCAGCTCGACATAGGCTGTGAGTGTGGATGTATGTGAAAGTGTGTCCATTAATGGACTGGTGTAATGTGAAGGGTTAGATTTTTGCCTTCTATTCCATGATGCTGCTGAGATAAGCTCTGACTCTGTAATGATCTAAGTAGCTTTAGAATATGCAGCAAATGGATAAAATACATGAATCAATATTACCTATACTGTTACAATTAAAAATTGTCAGTTTTTTCTCTACTGAAAGCAGGTTGTGTTCATAGATACTCTTAGTATTAAGGTCCAAGTCTAAACAGACAGAAACAGTGTTACCTACCGCACATATTCTTAAAGGGTGTATAAACTTTATTTCACAAAATCCATTTATGACTGATAGTAACTCGTACAATGTCAAATTTAAACCATATTCTATTGAATTGTCCTCAGGTAAGTGGCTCACGTGAATAAGATGTTTAAGTTATTTTAATCCCCACCGACACATACATTTTCTGGCCAAACCAAATGTGTGGGCAAAGCTATAAGCCCTAAGCATCATCTAGGCCCAGCAGTGGGTTGAATAAGCTGACAAAAAATAAACAAGCACTGAAGTGCCATTTATAACCTTGCACATCTCCAAAATAAAGATGAAGAGGCTTCAGAAATAATAAAAATTTGTGACCACGCGCACACACAAAAATGAAAGAGCACAGAAATAAAGTTTGTTGCTACAGAGGTCTTGTGAACACATGGACTACTAAAAATAGACATCTCTCTTGTACATACATAGAGAAAACAGAGACGAGTTTCTTTTAATATGAATGCCTTTTAAATTTATATTCCACTGCTTGATTTATTATGACAACAATTAAGTCCTCCTTGAGATGTGGACAGTGAACATATTTATTAGCATTCTTGAAATGAGCATGATTTTAATGAGACGGTAGAAACCAAAACTTAGAACATACCATATACAATCTTTCATGATAAACTCATTACATGGCTGACATAACACATGCTAAATGTTCTTACTGTTTATGCAGGCCAGTTTTAGTAACTTGCTTAGCATCACACCTTGATGCAAGAGTGAAATTTGAAGCTGTCAACTTGTTGTTTTCAGTCCAGATTTTTAAAAACTATTATATTGCTATTGATTACAAAGCCATCCACTTCTCTTCTGTGCCAGTTTGACTCAATCCAGAAGCAATAATGTGTAACTGGTTTTATATATTGTGTGATTAATAATGTACTTAACAAACACACAGTAAGAGAAAGGAAGTTATTTCACCAATAAACATACTGACAGTATCGGGCAAGGTCCATCTCAGTGTGCTAGATGTGGTGAAGCACCCAAAGTTCCTGCAGTGTTTTTAAGATAGCCTCTCAGTATCCAAGAATAAATGTACTAACATCTAACCCTAACCCTAACCCTTATCCTAACCCACCGTGCTGTTAAATCTAAACTACAAGTTCAGTGTGTCTTCAAAATCTTTAACATTTCTACTCCCATGATATAGCAGTTGCAATATAATTTGCAATATAATCCCTAGAAAACATACATTATGCTGACTAAGACATAAGGTGGATAAACTTCCAAGATGAGAGAAAAATGACACATTTTTAAGCATTTATTTTGTGTTAAGTTGGTCTAATTTGTATTATTTACCATTTAAATTAATTTTGTTAGCTTGCTATTATAAGGTATATACATGGTCCCAACTTAGGTCTTCAAAATAATTAAATGCATTAATACAGTTGATCCAGCTGAAGTCTTCACTTAGACGGTGAATCACATTCTTGAGTACACAAGCAGAAACTGGATCTTGGAAAGCACTTTCATAACACTTTAGTTTAAGTATAACTTGTATTGCCATACTGCACAAGGACAAATAACCACTATACAGATACTTTGTGTTATTAAGACCAAAACAAGCCTTTGTTAATATCTATTATATATAAAAGTATCTAAGTAACAGACGCATTACAGGCAGTACCTGGTCTAAAGTGTTAGCATTATTTCTTTACATGAAGGTTTTTAGGAATCTGGAGCAAACTACCAACTCTTGTTATTGAAGAGGACACCTTGGAAATGTCTGGATGAGATATTGAGAAACATAGTAGTTTGCTTATCAAATGAGTTTAATTGATTGAATGTTTTCTCTTGCTTGTCTAACTTGCTGAATTCTTACATGTTCCCTTCAACATCTTGAGGTCAGTATAAAATTTCCATATGGCTTTTTCCACTTTTAAAGCTTTGTGACCTTTGTTTACATATTTTATTTTACTTGGAGGGGAATGTCCATGTTAACCTGATGTAGGCCATTTTCCCAACCTACATTTGATTCCTGTATGGATGTTGTAATGCAAGTGACTCTGAAGGAGCCTTCCTATACATTTCCATAGTATGGTTTACTTTATTGAAGCACAATTTCATGTCATACATGTTACAAGTAAGGTGATTAAAACTGTTCAGGTTTGATTGAGTGCATTTTTTATACAATATATAGTATTATATTAGCAGCTTTTTTTCAGAAACTAAAACCTGAGGCTTGCCCAGAAACATTTGCAATAATGTGAGTTCTTTGAACATACTGATAGGATAATTAGATATTTTTATGCACTCCACATTTATCTATATAACTGGTATGAATGACACAGCAACAATCTTTTCATTATCAGAATAGCTGTGGTTGAGTTTCACCCAACAGCTTCAAAAATACATCCAGAGAAGTCAACTCAAACAGCAACACAGGAAAGTATTTGGTGCTGGTTATGGCAGTTAGGAACATTTAATAGATGTAATAAAATTACAGATCAGCTTGCAACAATTACTGAAAAGCAAGTGGAAAGCAAAAAGTGCTGATACAACCTGCATTTGGCTTCCTACAGTGTGATCTTGCAGCATTGGGTTGTGCAGGATGGAGCTTTGTTTGCTGTAATCTTTTGCACTCTCAGAAACATTTGCTGCAATTTGCAAATAATGTGGTCTGTATTTGTATTGTAATTATGTATTAGCCCCCTATGAAAATTTAGCTCCCCCTGCTAAATTTGTCTTCGTGTTAAGATTGCTTTGTGGTCAAACTATTTACAATACATATTGTAATTTTCACAGCCAATGGTAGGTAGAGCACAGATGTCAAAACATTTGTTTCCAGGTTTTTTTTCTTTATTAATTTTCTTAGTAATATTACTGCAATTTAAATTCAGTTACTTTTTTGCATGATTTCACATAATAAGGTTTTCAGATAACATTATATTGAACTCTTATTGAGTGTAAATAAGCAAACTCAGCATTGAAATCACACCTCTTAGCATTTTAACATATAGATTTCCGTCAAGTTCAACAGCCATGCACCAGTGAGAAACAACAAACTTTTTTAAAAGACTGGTGGAGTGCAAATCATTTAGATGAGCTTCACTTAGCCTTTCTCAAATCCCATTATTTATGACGCTCAACAACTAAGAATGCTTCTATTAACGGTATTGTTTCCATATAATTTTTTAACATCCTATTAATGTTGGTTACTGATTTCTACTTTACCACAAGAAATTCAAGACAAGCCTGTTGCTTAAAATGCACATCACCACACAACCCCATTTTATGAGTCAGGTAAGCATGCATTAAGAAACGGATTGTTTTGCAACACTGCAGTAGCAAGATTGACATTTTAAATTAACCACAGAATAAGTTGTTGGCATTGCCACTTCATTTTGACTAAAGTATAGAAAGTGTTGCAAAAATTGTGTTTTTGTTGTTCTAGTGGTAAACCTGTCATGTGTACAGAGAAATGTTTAGTGCCACGTCTGACCAACATACAAAGCATTACCATGTCCAGTGGCCAGATAAATAAGAATGTAGTGGAATACAGAACTTCATTTTAATTAATAGAAACAAAAATCATTTTGACCGTGTGTACTGTTACTCTCTATGTATTTCACAAAAGCAATTTTCAAATGATTTGATCAAATATTTTCCTACATGAAGCATCGTTGGATATGGATTAACATTTATAACAATTATGTTTAATTCTAAACCTAAATTAATTTCCACTGCATTTAATATTTGACAGTGTCTTAGCATTGGGTAATAGATAAAACTGTCTATGTCTAAAGTAGAACAATTAAAAAAGAGTAAATAAGCAGAAAATATGAATGTACTTGATAAAGTTGGTGATTCACAGACAAAGCGCTTTTTCTGCACCAAGACAGCCATGTTTAATTTCAGATGCACATAAATGTTCAAATGAGGTGCCAGCCTAATGACAGGGTCAAAGTTTGCTCTGTTTAGTTTTTGCACTAATTAGGCCCAATCAGGATGCCACTTTTTAGGCTACAGTGTACAATTAGTGAGTATTTCTTTGCTTTACCATTCATTACATGCCTAACTGTAGTGTAATTACATTATGTTAATGGCAGGGGTGTGATTAGATCTCCCTAGGATTCAAATTCTGAACTTTATTTTTCTCAAAGCCAGGCACCAAATGTCTCTGCTACAGGATGGATACTACCAAAATGAGCCCCTTGTAAACTCCCAAATCACATCCCTGCATTTTTACAGTAGTTCTGTCATTGGGGTAATGAACCTCTTCTTTGCTGTGGATGATGCATCCTTTCTCTCAGCCCACACAGCCTTTTGTATTATTGCTTGACAACTGTAAGCTATTTGACGGCCTAAATATATTTTAATAATAATATATGTACTCATAAAATACGATGAAATAAGTTCACACCGTTATGAAGAGGATTTCTTGCAGTTAACAAAGACCTTTTCAAAGGTACTAAACCAATTGATGTGTTGTAAGTATTAGAAGAGAATTCACTTGGGACACCAGAGTAAACACATAAACTGGAATTTAAAGGTAATTCAGTTTTATTAGCTCATCCACTGAGTGGGTACACATTATATGAGAAATTCTGAAGCACACAAGTGCAGGTATCTCAACTGTAGTTAGGAGCTGTGTCCATTTGACTATAACCCAAGGCTCAGAGATGCAGGGGAACCCAGGACTAATGCAAGGAGAACTCATTTTAATATGTTCCACTGGATTTTAGGGCATTTTGTGACCCAGAAAGTAATTTTAGTAATATAATCGTTAAGTTGCTTCCTCTATGTATTTTGTGTTATTTTATAGTTCTTTTTGTACCTGGTAGAATCAGTTTATAAGATAGTTTGATTGTTTCAGAACAAATTTGAAAAGTATTATTTAATTCTGAGTGGCACAGTGGTAGCTTTGCTGCCTCGCAGTAAGGAGACCAGGGTTTGTGTCCCGGGTCCTCCCTGCATGGAGTTATCTCTGTGTCTGCGTGGGTTTTCTTCGGTGGCTTTGGTTTCCTCCCACAGTTCAAGGGCATGCAGGTTAGGTGGATTGGCAATGCTAAATTGGCCCTGGTGTGTGTTCACCCTGCGGTGGACTGGCACCCTACCCAGGGTTTGTTCCTGCCTTACACCCTGTTTTAGCTGACATACTGTAAGCTACAGCACCCCCTGCGCAAGCCTGTTGAGGACTAAGCAGGTTAGAAAACGAGAAAAATTATTTTAATCCTCTTTTCTTTTTGTTTGTTTATGCAACATGGCTTAATGTGTCACATGACTGTGAATTTCACTTCAATTATGTCACGGAGTGTGACACTATAAATATGGTGGTTTGTGACTTCTGGAATAAATTGGTTTCAAATCCAAGTAGGTTCTCGTATCAGGTGTCATTTTTGACTTTGACTTCTGATTCTTGTCTTACCCTGTTGTTTTGGTTGACTTCTCATGTGCCTTTTTCTGGCTTTGACCTGTTTACACCTGACTACAATACTTGCTTGCATAGCTATCTTCTGGTTATTTTCCTCAAAATAATCCTTTAACTGCTGTGTGTCATAACAAAGGATAGCACTGGAAACACGTCTGCTGAGCCATCCTTGCCAAAACTGTCTAAGAGTTGAAAGTTGGGGTATTCACTATTTGGAGCTCAAATGAATATTTTTCCAGGTTACAGAGACACAGGGGGATGCCTGCTTCTAGTATATAAAATGAATCATTTCAGAAATCTAAGGCATTTACTTGCTTTAAGGGTGGTGGTTTTCAATCATGATTACCTTAAGTGGTGAACAAATGGTTTGAAGAGGTTTGTGTTTTTGTTCATTCTTAGTTGTGAGATACTGTTGCTGTATACTGTTTACATACTGTGCTGGGGGGAAATACAGTTGTGTGCCTCCCTGAACCAGAATAATGGGTGCCAAAATAATATGCAGTATCAAATATAATGATTTGTTATGCAGCAAAATACAAGAGAGGGTAGGATGGAAGAGAAAAGAAAGTAACAGATAAAAAGTAAGTAAAACCTAGCTGCCACACTGGCCAAGGCTATGCAGATCTAGGACCCTATCAATAAATTAGGATGGCTTGTCCACATAACATCCATCCATTATCCAACCCACTATATCCCAACTACAGGGTCACGGGGGTCTGCTGGAGCCAATCCCAGCCAACACAGGGTGCAAGGCAGGAAACAAACCATGGGCAGGGCGCCAGCCAACCGCAGGGCGTGCACACACACACAAACACCAAGCACGCATTAGAGACAATTTCGGATCTCCAATGCACTTAACCTGCATGTCTTTGGACTGTGGGAGGAAACCGGAGCACCCGGAGGAAACCCACTCAGACACAGGAAGAACATGCAAACTCCATGCAGGGAGGACCTGGGAAGCGAACCCAGGCCTCCTTACTGCGAGGCAGCAGCACTACCACTGCACCACCGGCCGCCCCTTTTATAACATCCAAACTCCAATTCTCCACATGCTCCTCAAACTCTTCTACTGTCCTTCTGTAATTTTTGCTGTACTGCCCTCTTTCCTGTTTAATCTTTGCTTCATCTCAAACCACCTAGCTTTGAGCTAAAAGGACAAGTGATGCCAGAGTAGCTTTGTACCCTATCTTGGAGCTGCTTCCATGACAGTCCCTAAAACTACTTCATGGACAGGAATGACCTCAGGATATCCTTGAGGCTGCCTCACCAAAGTTGCCTTTGGTGGCCCTGAACCTCCATGCAGAGTTAAAGGGCCAAAGGTTTTTCTCTTGGTATCTCCCAACAACACCTGTTCTACCCAGCGGTTATCAAGAATCTACTTATACATGGGAGCCCAACACTGCCACTTAATGGCTTCTGGGAATTTTTCCATTCTTCCACTCATGCCTTAAAACTGTTCTTTTAATACATGCTCAAAGTGCATTCATTACATGGGCACTTTTTATAACTAAATAGCATATCCCTTGCAAATATACACAGTGACGGACACACCTCTCTGCACCTGTTGCATATTCACATCTTTATAGCGACAGACAATTAGTGTGATATATCTTGGTTTTGCCATTCAGAACGTCAGAGAGTGTTTGAGCAGTATATGGACATTCCTGTTACTTATTGATGATTGAAATGCTTATTTTGTAGCTGTTACAATACAGTAAATTTTACTGTAGTAGCAACGTATTCAATGCTGTGAACTGTTCTGCTTTTTTATTTTCAATTTTATTGGTAATCATAAACATACTGCCAAATTTGCTTCTCATGGAGACAACATGAGTTAATATTGTTTATTAGGTAATCAAAATTATTTTGTGATTTGGAGCCACAACATCATAATGTTAAAGAAAAATAACATGAGTGATTTTTTTTCAATGTACATCTGTTTCATATTTTGATTTATTTTCATTTTTAAGCAGTGGAAATTAAGCCAGAAGCACCAAGTGGCCTGGAGTCTGTTACACCGCTGGACCTTCGCACTGACTTCAGGATGATGATGCCAGCAGTGGACACAACTGTGTGGGAGAAACAGTTACAACAAGAACTGCAACTAATACAAAAACAGCAGCAAATTCAAAAACAGCTCTTGATTACCGAATTTCAAAAACAACATGAAAACCTGACACGACAGCACCAAGCTCAGCTTCGAGAGCATATCAAGGTATGCCTGAGGATGACAGGTCTCTGGAGTGAATATACACAGCATAGCCACAAACTTGAGTTTTTTTCTGTGCAGAAAAATCATATGGTTGACATATATAAAAATAGACAAAACTTCTATGAATGAGAGATTCTGCATTAAAATTTAATGCTGCAGTAGTTCTTTTCTGAGGAATATAAAAGAAAGATGAAATCTGACATAAGCAGTAAAACCATATAATGGTTGTCCCTGGCTAAAGTGTTTCTCCCTTAGTATTAGATGAAAATAAAGAAGAAAAAAAACAAACCCCTATAACAACTTACACATTCTTTTCTTGATTAATAAGCTTTCAGCTTAATAAAACGTTGAAAAAAGTATTACACACAAAAGGATATCTTTTTATATGCTACTTACCCATGTTGTTTGTAGTGAAGGCTGAGAGAAATATATAATCTTATGTTTTTATGCATAGCGGAGGTAACACATTTTCTGATGAAATAGGTGTCTATGGTTACCAAAACTGAACAACAGTAAAGAACATCAAAAAATGTCTATGCAACTTTCTGACATTACTCGTGTCACATAATCCATGTGTCAAGTCAATCAGTTGTGTGCTCAGAATATCCCATCACACACAGTTCAATTAAAATATTGTTAAATAAACCACTTTGTTTAAGCTGTTGTAAATGAAAATAGAACACACCCGAAAGCATTCGTATTGAAGACCCACTCCCCTGCCCAACCATTCGTTGGTCATGACTTCAGCCCAGTCACAGCTTATTAATTGGTTAACATTGCACTTAACTGATATCAACATTGCAATGTGCACTGGGAGACAAAGGTTTAAAGTTGAAGACAATGTATTGAAAACGTTATTGGGAAAAGAATATTTCTTGTACTTGTACATATCAAGGATGCTTCAACAAGCAGAAGGTCAGTTCACCCATTCAGGTTTACAGCCTGCTGTTAAGTAATCCTGAGATGCTCCAGTTGTGGATATGAATATAAATGTAACAACGAGAAGCGTGTAAAATTCAAAAGCTCAGCCATGTCCGAGCATGATCCATTCACAACATAGTTTTACAGATGCACTTTATTTAAAAATAGAATTAGTAAAAATATGTGTGTTTGGGGAATTGTGAGCTTACAATTTGAATCACCAAATGTGGATTATACAACACAAGTATTGTGGGATTTTTTCATGGATGTTTTTCATATTGTTGGCTGTTGTGCAGTGTTGTTCACCATTTTCGTTATCTCCATTTTGCATGAAAACATGAAATTATTTTTTTTTTCTTTTCTATCACTACAAACTATATGGGGTATGTAACACAATTTTTGATTGGAACATTCCTTTAAAGGCTACCCCATTTGACAAAAGGAAAGGTATCTAAGATAAGTTATTATGAGTCCAACAAATACATTTTGCTTTTTTGAATACTTTGCTTTTGTTTTTAAGTGAAAAGGTCAGTTACAAGCACAAAAATACTTTGTTTTATGTGTGCACTCTCATATATGATGACAATTAAATGTCTTGCATGCACCACTTTAAAAATACATTCATCATTTATATTTAATAACTAGTGGTTTTATAAATAACAGACAGGTCCTTTCAATGTTGAGAGTATGTGCCTGTTTGACACTTGAACAAATGTGCCATAAAAGAAGAGCCGCAAGTTAATGTGTGGAATATTTCAATGATTCAGCATTTATATTTGTAATTTCACAATTCCACAAAATATCTAGTTTTTTACGTTCTCGTATGCAAAGTATAGGGAGAGTATTGTAATCGTCCAAAGATTCGATGTCGAGATTTTGTTGAATCTCAACGTTTTAGACCTCCCTGAGTCCGAAAATACCATTTTTGGAATTATGTCTGTCTGTGTGTGTGTGTAAACATGATAACTTGAGTATGCTTTCACTTAGGTCAACCAAATTTTGCATACAAGTATTAGGAACAAAACGTAGAATTCTATCAACTTTTTGGCTACTTCCACTAACCGGATGTGGTATTTTACCTTTTATTCATGCAGCTGCAGAGTCCGATTTATTCAACTTTTCTTTTATAATAATTGTTCAATATACTGTATTATTAATTTGATTTGATTTGTTGTTGATGATTCTTTAATGTACATTATATGAAAATATAATCATTGCCTTGCGGTTTACACCTCAAATATCGATCCCCATATCTGAATATATGAGAAAGTCTAGGGGAGATCATTCCCGATTTTTTTATAAAATAACAAGCACTTGTTTGGAATCACTAGTTTAATAAGTATTTAGTCATTTTATGAAACACTTCAATGTTAAGATCCTATCAATGGACTAGCATGACATTCAAGGCTGGTTAATGCTGTGCATCTGATGCTGCCAGGGTAGGCCCCAGTAACCCTGCCTGTTTGAATTGGATTAATTATGCCCAGGATATAAAGGAATTAATGGGTGCATGAAAAACGTGCGTCTAGCATGTTCCAGATAAATGGTTTGTGTAATAACTTTTTAAACTAAAAGGGGACTGAAGCAGTAAATTTCCTTTTTATTTCATCAGGTAACTCACTGTTTTAATGGATGCACTAATAGCTGATGGTCTTACACTATTTTATGTTAACATGAATATTTTTTCTCCACATTATGCTGTTAGGTGTAATGCTAGCACTAACTTGTAATAATTTTGAACAGTGAACTTGGAGAAACATTTATCATGATATTTGCTGTTTGAATTATGAGTCTTATTCTTAGCTGAGTTCCTATAAACTTGTACACGTTTATGTGGATAATGCATCATTATTTTTTCTGAAATTATTACTGTAGATAAAAACTAAAGAGAACTATTGCAAGGTAAGAAAAGAAACATAAAATATATAAAATTTTAATTGCTATTTTTGTTTCTTTATGCTCAATTTAATTTCATTTATTGTCTTAGTATTTTTTTTGCTATTCTTTTTCAGTCTTGGTCCTTTGAGAATGTGTCTGCAGACTTTCATTCTAACCAGTTTTCTAATTACAGATTGATTGTACTTTATACATGCCTGCTATTTACACATTTAACATTTTCTGTAGTTATTGGATTAATCAAGAGGCTTACTCTGCTTTTTAAATGAATTTAGCTGTATTTGTGCATGTTGTATATGCAGAGATGCCTTGGTTTACCTAATCTTGTTAGTTAAAATGTTTTTTTTTCTGTATATTTTATTTTTATTTTTCAGTTAAGGCGGTTTCTTGCTAATGAGTGCACTAGTGGGAAATGGCGCTGAGTTTACTGCTCCTCTTAGGCATTCATTGTCATTTGCACCTGTGTATACTCTTTGTTAATTTGTGCTTTATTGAAAACCATTTTGATACAATTGAAGCAGCAAACTCTTCAGAATAATCTTACTAAAAAAAAAGAAATGTAAAAAATAGACTGAAGAAGTATTCTTACCCTGTGTAATGAATGTTTACATTATTTTGTTAGTATGGATTGGGAGGAGAGAAAAGGGAACCTAATTTAGTTTTAAATTCAAATAAAAAGAGAAATGGACCTCTAATTTTAAAATATGGTGTGATAGTTATAGGGATGCCCCCAAAACTGACAGCTAGAGCTACCTTTCTCCAAGATAGATCATTAAGAAATGAAGCAGTGTGAATCATCTGAATGTCTGAAGGCTGCACAAATAATCAGTCTTCCCTGGGATGAAAACATTTCTTTTACAAAAAGGCATAATTGAGAATATTCTTTTTTAATTGCTATTTGAAAACATTTTTACATTCTTCAGAGTTTATGACAAAGCATCTCTCCACTTAAAATTTTAGGTACAGTGAGATGGTCAGGCAGCACAAAACACTGCAGTCTTCAGGCTGTAGTTCATCTAAATCCTTTACATATGTTGGGTTAAGAATATGTAGTTGTACCATTCAAAAAACTTTATAAATCTTCAATTAAGGTCAATTTGTCCCTGCAAATAGTTCTTTCCTAAACTACTGTGGCTACCCTGTTCTGTCAAATTTGATGCACTACATCTTCCCTCTTTGCCCTACAATAATACCAGGCAGGCAGTGTGGCTTTGGACTTCAAACACTCAGGATGTGGGTTCAAATCCCACTACCGTCACTGTGTGACCATGAGCCAGTCACTTGACCTGCCCGTGCTCCAATTGGAACACCATAAGCAATGTAACCAATTGTATCATAAATGTTGTAAGTCGGCTTGGATAAAGGCGTCAGCCAAATAAGTAAATCTAATACCATGCTAAATTTAACAATTGTTTGATGGAATATAGCTGTAAAATGCTTTTTGCGCTGATGTTGTAAACAATATCAAGAGCTGACATAACACTCCTGAATGATGATTAGGGAAGCTAATACAGCTTACAAAAAGTTATTTATTAGATAAACACAAAATATACAAATGAGAAATGAACACAGCAAGTAGTTAAAGTGCTAACAGAAACAGAAAGCAACAATTTCAGATTTTTGTGGGCCTGCCTATACAGGTAAGTCTCTGTCTATCTGTTAGGATGACTGGCCATACTTGCCTAATTCCCTATCATGATATTACACTCCCAGAATCACTTTCTCCTACTTTCTTAACCTTGCGAAGTATTAGACCCAAATTCACCTACAGATTCCAGACTCGTTTTTTAAACCCTAGCCCAGAGTTACATGATTGAACTCTCTCATGAACCATTTCTTTGGATGCCCTTAGAAAAACATGGGCCATCCATCCAGAGCTTATTTTGCCAGCCCAATGCACCTTTTTACCCATTAGCTTCAATTCTAAGTTGATGTACCAGATGCCATTGTTGCCCCAGATGGTCTGTCCTCTCCTCTATATTAAGGAACAGGGGTCAACATATACTTTTATTGGAACACCTTGTTGCCACCTACTGTCCATGGAGAGTTTTGTCAGTATACTGTCTGTCCCCCATTGCTCTTATTTTACTTCCATGTCCTTGCTGGAGTGGATTTGGCTCCGCCCTCTAGAGCAGTCAACCCCTGCCTCTGCCTTGCACAGTACCTCCTGTCTTCAGCAATCATGTCCATTTCTGTACCATTCACAATGGACCATGTCTGACATCATGTCATTAAAGTTTTCAGCTGCATTTAATTCCATTAAGATAAAATATATCTGGCATTATGAAGTTACTGTGTGCAGTTAATAGTATATGGAATAGTAAATTACATACAAGAATATTTTGAAACACAAGTGAATGACTTGTAGAAACTACTAAATATATCAACGAGAATACCTTAATGCATGTTGCTACCTTTTGTGTTTATTTATAATTAATGGATTAATTGCACATAAGGAAATGTTGTAAGAGCATTTGCGATGATTTATCAGTTTGCTATGATCAAAGTCACCTTTGGATGACACTTATCTATGAACTTTTGAATGTGTTTATTGTCACTCTGGCTTGTCAGTCTGAATTGATTTAGCTTCTACCATCCTTGTCATGTACTCCCTAGCTTATTGCTCAATTGCCACCATTACATCAAAAGTTATGATAATCAGTCATTCCATTTACCCAAGGCTCAACATGCAATGTTTTATAGGTTACAATTTCATCCTGTTAAGGATCCTGTAGCATTTTCTGTACGTTGTTTTCTTCTGATTTACTTTTGTCCTTTCTGTTCTGTTTGTCTGATTACCTCCCTGTCTATTCTAAATTTCTTTAATGTATACTGTGAATGCAACTTTGAAAGTTTGCATTTGTTATCCGTCCTTGACCTTCTTGTTTATTTTACACCCTCAAACTCTCACATTGTCTGACCCTTAATTGATGGTATTTTATCTGTTTTGGGCTTCTGTAACCATGCTTCACTCAGAGTAGTTTTCTGGCTCAGTACTGCATTTAGAAGTTGGTTCTCACAAACTGAAAACTGGACTCCATGAGTCATAAGTGAGACAGGATCTCTGTCTTTCCAGCTGTTCAGTGGAAGAGGTGAATTCACAAATAAGAACACAAAAGCCATTGTAAAAGGCACGTTCTGAACTGGGAATAGAGATGTGTAATATTCCTTTTAATTAGAATGCAGCATTTAACAAAAATGAAAGCAGGAAAAAAGAGGGAATTGAAAAAAAAGCAAAGAATGAGAGCCAAATTTACATGACAAGTTCAAGAAAGCACAAACAAACTACAAGCCATACCTCTTGATGTCTTCATTTGGCAGGGAATGAAGGCTACAGGCACAATGTTCAAGCTAAGGAGTGATACATTCATATTTTGTCTACCACTCAATCATGATGCCACAATAACTAGCATTGCCCTGTAACCTATGGATGGAGTGGTCAGAGGGGTGGTATGTCTGACATTCTGCAAACTATCTTTTCATATTTAAATGTAACATTTCAATTTGCCCTTTCACAAACAGAATTTCAAAAGTTAAAATAACAGTGCAAAAATTGCAATATATGTTTTTCTCTGAATTGAATGTCATATTGAATTGAAGAATATTTCCTTGAAAATTTTTCAGCCATCCAGAGAAACCTTTTTCACTTAAATTCATTTTCACTGTTAATAGAGATGATAAAAATGGCATATTCTGTTGGTAGGGAGATTAGTGTAGTGGCAACAGTAAAGAATTACATGCAGAAGCAGTGCAATTGAAAGTGGAAAGCAGTTCATTAAGAAATACTCAGAATCCTTCCCTATCAGAAGAAGGTCACAAACTTCATTCAAGACTGGCATATACTCCTTCTCATTCATGATCTACCCTTCATGAGATCATAAGAAATTTGACAAACGAGAGGAAACCAGTAGCTAAACTGTCCCAATAGTTCATCCAGATTCTTCTTAAAGATTGTCAAGGTTTCTGCTTCAACTACGTGCCTCGGTAGTTTGTTCTAGATTTCTTCAACTATTTGTGGAAAGAAGTGCTTCATGGTTCCAGTCCAAAATGCACTTTCCCTGAATGTCCATTGATGTCCTCAAGTAACGTGATTCACCCTGAATCTGAAAAAATTTCACTGAATCAATTTCATTAATTTCTTTGAGAATTTTGAAGACCCGTCCTAACAATTTTTAATAGTGCAGCACAGAATGTACTGTAATTCTAAGCACAATA
>NC_041406.2:55484778-55567278 GCF_900747795.2 Erpetoichthys calabaricus | reverse complement strand
GCTTCGCCAAGGAAGGAGCCTTTTTATTAAATCCACTGGTTCTTCACTTTTTTTTTTTTTCTTTTTTTACGATTGTTATAGTTCTGTTTGTATACCACGTTGTCAGTTCAGCACTCCGGTTGTAATATGACCAAGCTGTGCAAGCTTACTGTTAAGAATGCAATGTATAGTTGTACAGGAGAAAAGCAATCTTGCCTCAAATCAATGGCAACCTTTTGTAGGTCTAAAGTCATCCAAAGTCTCGTTTATACCTCGTGTCTTCTCATTAAACTTGTATCTCGCGAATATGGTATTGCAAACGGCAGCGGTAGCGTTTCTATAAACTTAATTTAAACTTATGTTTTACACCGTGCTTTGTTTCCGCAGTATCGAAGTGATCACTCATGCTGCATTCAGTCAGTTCACGTGAGCCGCTCTCTTGTGCCTTCTCAATTGTGTAATGAATGTTTTCTTCAGCTCTCTTTGGGGCTCTTCCTTGTTTTCAGTTCACGTGATTACGTAGGAGGCGTGATGACGCAATACGCGACTCCGCCTCCTCCATTACAGTATATGGACAAAAAAGAGGTTCCAGTTATGACCATTACGCGTAAAGTTTCGAAATGAAACCTGCCTAACTTTTGTAAGTAAGCTGTAAGGAATGAGCCTGCCAAATTTCAGCCTTCCACCTACATGGGAAGTTGGAGAATTAGTGATGAGTGAGTGAGTGAGTGAGTGAGTGAGTGAGTGAGTGAGGGCTTTGGCTTTTATTATATTAGTATAGATGATAATTAATTTTATTTATAGGGCACTTTACATTAGCAGTAAATCTCAAAGTGCTACATAAAAAGTTTAAGCAAAGGCAAAGCAAGATAAAAACAAAGATTAAACAACAATAATTATAGCATTCTTGTTAATAAGCTTTCCTAAGTAGAAAAGTCTTTAGCTGTTTTTTAAAACAGCCTACAATCTGCTGTGTTCTTAGGCTAACTGGTAGAGCATTCCAGAGCCGTGGAGCAGCGGCTGCAAAGGCTCGGTCACCCATTGTATGAAGTTTGGTTACGGGGGGTGAAGGCGGCAGGTATTTGCAAAACGGAGGTTTCTTGTAGTAGATTGTAATATAAGGAGTTCTTTAAAATATTGTGGAGCATTTCCATGGATACACTGGTGAGTAAACAAACAGAGTTTGTATTCGATACGGAGATGGATAGGGAGCCAATGAAGTGACCGAAGGATTGGTGAGATATGTTCATATTTCCACACTTTCGTCAGGATTCTTGCAGCACTATTTTGAATTTGTTGGAGCTTTTGAAGGCTCTTGTTGGGTATCCCGATGAGGAGTGAATTACAATAGTCCAGCCTGGATGAGACAAAGGCATGAACCAGCTTTTCAGCATCACAGAGGGAGAGGCAGGGACGGAGTTTGGCTATGTTTCGGAGATGAAGGAATGTAGTTTTACAAAGGTGATGGATATGTGTATCAAATGACAGATGGGAGTCTAACTTGACACCCAGATTTGTAATAGAAAGGGAGAGGGTAATGGTACGGTCAGAAAAGGAAATACAATTTACAGAGGAACAAAGTTGATGGGGGGGTGCCAATTAAAAGAGCTTCAGTTTTGGTGCTGTTCAGCTTGAGGAAGTTCTTGGACATCCAGGCCTCAATCTCATCCAAGCAAGAGGAAAGAGTTGATGGAGGTGTAAGAGAAGTCGAATCCAGTCTGACATAGAGCTGCGTATCATCAGCATAGCAATGGAATGAAACTCCATGCTTGTAGATGATGTGACCCAGGGGTAGCATATAGATATTAAAGAGGGTTGGCCCAAGGACTGATCCTTGTGGGACCCCACAGGTGACAGTGTGGGTATGAGATTTAGCATCCCCTAAGGCCACATACTCAGCCCTATCTGTAAGACAGCAAACAAAAAAGAAAGCTGCAGCTTCTGCCAGTGGTGAGAGTCTGCCAGCTTTGAATTTCACTCCTGCAGTCATGTCCTACAACTGGACATACACATAAATAGCCTTTAAAAAGGACTTACCTGTACATTGGTGACATAGAATAATTTGCAGTTTACATAGTAAGCCTCTATGAGGCCTGTAACGTTTATTTGCATATGACTGCAGACTATTGCACCTTTGATGTTTGGAAAGCCTACGAGACAGTGGCACTGACCAGAAAGCAGGAGACAGAGCTGGAGGTGGCAGAGTTAAAGATGCTAAGATTTGCACAGAGTGTGACAAGGATGGATAGGATTAGGAATGAGTACATTAGTGGGTCAGAGAGGCGAGATTGCGCTGATTTGGACATGTGCAGAGGAGAAATGCTGGGTACTATATATTGGGAAAAGGATGTTAAAGATAGAGTTGCCAGGCAAGAGAAAACGAGGAAGGCCTAAGAGAAGATTTATGGATGTGGTGAGAAAGGACAGGAGGATATGGAAGAAGATGATCTGCCGTGGCGACCCCTAACAGGAGCAACCGAAAGAAGAAGAAGATAATTCTTTGGTTAGGAATAAATGCATGTTTACATAGTTTCACCTGCCATCAACTTTAAAAAAAAATATCAAGGAACCACTTTAGTACAAGGTGTGTTCTACTGTCCTCCCAACAAAACAATTAGATGCCTTGACAACATATGGTTTCAACTAATTACATATATTTTTGTTTTTTACAAAAATCTATTTCTCACATACAAGGTCAATAGGAAATACAAAGGGCATTGACAACCTCAGGTAGAAGTTGAGTAAAACCAAACTAATAAAATCCAATACACAAACCTTTGTCACAAAACACACAGCTGTTGGGTGTTTAAAAAAGGGATGTCCTGAGAAAAAATGTAAATATACCTGGAGATGAATGTGCTAAAACAAGATAACGCGAAAGAATCATCAGAGACCTTGCAGAAGAACTTAACATGAGATCAGAATACTGTGATACTGAAACCAAAAACAAGAACAAAAAGTCTTAGTCAAAAGGAACTTGTATGAAGTCAAAACCACAAGTCTAAAGCTAAATTCAAATAAAAATAAACGCAAGGAGTTGATGTCATAGGTCATGTGACCATGTTGTCAGGCACCCACAAACCATTAAAAACATGGCAGTGCCAGCAAAAAATCAAAATGGTGTCATGGTAAATCATAACATGAAATAAAAAACATTTTTTCAATATGTAAGAAGTATTGAAATAATTCAAAATATCTGAAAGTAATGGCATCCATGTCTAGACAGTTTATGTTGTTTTAGGTTTTTCATCAGTATTTAAAATCTTAAACACCACAAATAGAGCACTGCCCAAAGTGACAACATCACGCAGCGTGACATCCTGGAGTCACAGTGTGGCAATGAACAACCAATGCCAACAACAATATGGCTGTAACATTGAAAACTCCCTAAAGGTTGATGCCTAAGACAGAGATAAAGGTGTCTTCAAAATGCATAAAATTATTGACAAAAAATGATAAGCATGTCTGAAATGAACAAATAAGCGCTGAGTGTTGTGCGGTCCACAGCCTTAAATCTCAACACTTTGAATGTCTAGAAGCCAGCAATTATGTGTGAAATATTTAATTAATATGGAAGCTAGTGTGGCCCACATACTGTACCTGATCTGTCTTTTCATTCATTTTTGCTACAAGGATTTAATTTTTCAATTTCGGCACATTTTATGTTTGGCATTCTATTACTTTTATTATTATTATGGTGATAGGGCAATCATATTGCTTTTACTTTTGTAAAGTGGGACACAGCAATGGAAATGATTCACTCCATCACCAACACTTTAATGATGGCTTATGCTGACCTGGCAGTTATAACATGAGTTAACGTCAAATATGTGAATTTGAAGTAACAATGACAAACTTCCACTTAAGGTAATAACAAGCCGGACATGATCTATTCAAATGTTAAAGATGCCTTTAAGTGTAAAGTTCTGGAACTTTGGGCAGATCTTCCCACAACCTGATTCACTTTTTTCCCAGCTACAAGCCTGTTATTAGAAGGCAACCTGTTACCACCAGGATAGTGAGAATGTGGGATCAGGCAGTAGAAATGGCTGTGAAGATCTGCTTTCAAATTACAGATTGGGAAATTATGTGCATGTTACATGGGGATGATGCTAAGGGACTCAGTCACTGCATCACAGACTATAGTAGCATTTGTTTCAACACTGTAGGGCCCTCAGACATTGCATCGCATTCCAATCAACAAGCCATGGATTACTAAGAAGCAAAAAAGTCTCCTGAAGGAGAAAAAGGATGCACAGCAAGTTCTGAATAAATACCTGAGTGAAGAAAATGTTTACAAAACTAAAATAGGAACTAAACATATAAAATGTCTGTAATGAACTGGACATAATTACCGGACTCAAGCAATCCAGGGCTCAGATGCCAGAAATGGGTGTGGAAAAAGCTAACACCCTGAACTAATTTTTAATAGTCTTTCCCTATCTTTGCCACATTCTTTCAATGACTATTCCCCCCACACCATCCCTACTATGCCTATAACACCTGCCACTTCAATTAGAATGGGCAGTAATGAGTCTACCTCTGACCATCAGTATGAGTTATCCTTAGCTAAAGAGCAAGTGAGTAGACAACTAAGGAGGCTACACAGAGGCACACAGGAAAAGCTGTAAGACCAGATGGACTCAGTTCTCACGTTCTTAAGGCCTGTGCTAACCAACTATGTGGTGTCCTCTGTCACCTTTTTATTCTGTTCCTAAGGCTTCAGAAAGTGCTGCTGCTGTGGAGAACATCCTGAATTGTTCCTATTCCGGCTATAAGCACAGGGGTCCACATCAATGACAGGCTAGACTGGTCTTGTAACACAGGGAACTATATAAGAAAGGGCAGAGCCGACAATTTCTTTCTTAGAAGACAGCATTCCTTTAATGTGGGTTAGGGTTTATATGTTCTACTACCCATCCCCCACAGCTCCTCCCGCGTAGTAGTGAAATAGGACAAACGTTAAAAATCAATAAACAAGCAGGTATCGCTGGCTAAGCGCAGGCAAGGTCCGCTGCAAAGCGCAGAAGTAGATCGACTCAAACGGAAGCTGGCACATGAGTGAGGAGGGCCCTGCCCAGCTCCCCACTCCTGACATCACGCTTCCCCTCCCTTCGGCCTGCAGCCTATATCGCGGATTAGCATGAATATATCACTCCAGCAAGCGAACTATGATCCTTAGTGTGATGAGAGAAGTCGCAAAATCAACCAGAATGTTCAAACAAATTATAGAAAAAGACCTGATCTAAATCCGTTAAGTAGTTCTCGCGTGAAAAGCGGACAGACAGACATTGGATTCCTCTCTATTATAAAAGAAAATCCTGTGAGATGGAATGACTAGGAGACGATACGTGATCATCACGGAAGACAAATAAAAGACCCGCAAGACGAAAGAGAATGGCCACGGAGCGTCTAGCAGGAATATAGAACATGACATTCTTGCAAGACACAATGTGACAGCAGCTGCCCCCCAAACCCTTCACAATGGGAGCAGCATTATACGTCCTGCAAGAAAATGATTTAACCATGCCCGGGTCCAGAAATAAAAGACAATTATTGTTTTTACAATGTCACGGGAGATAAGGCAGTGAGCCATCATTTAAAACAAGTCCACAGACATCTAACCAAACAGTTGTTGGATTGCTTTTGGCAGACACACATCATGTGCTCCCAGCTCTTAAAACAACGATATGCGACAAGCAGAACAAGCAGCTTTCCAGCAGCAGAAAGACAGCTGATGATCGGACGCTTAGCGTGCATTCAGCCGACCGCTCCTCCCCCCAACGCGAGGAGCGTTAGACATCTTCCGAGAAAGAGATGTAACCATGCACAGGGTCGGAAATAAAGGACAAGTATTGTTTTTACAAAAGTTTTTAACGTAAAAGTGAAAATAATGCATATGTAACAATTCCCATGAAAATAACAATCTCGTTAAATTGTAAATCCGTAGCACGCACAGATCACGTGCTCTCAGCACATATAAAGCGTCTAAGGACAATACGTTCTAGATGAAACAACGCAGAGAAGAAAGAGCAGCGTGGAGAAAAATTTTAACAGGCAACAAGAAAGGTGATGTATATATTCCGCGAATAACATTAGACATTAGTATTAAAATGTTTACAGTTTACTGTGAGAATAGCTGTTGCTATGGCAGTTAACAAATCACAGGGACAACCATTAGAAAAAGTTTGATTATTTATTAGTGAAACAGAAACAATATTCACTCATGGGCGATTATACGTTGCGTTGTCACAATGTGTCTCCAAAAATGGATTCAAAATTCTATGCGATCTTGAAGAAAAGGTAATTCCAAATATTGTTTTTAGTAAACCTTTAAAGTTAAAGTGCAACTAATGAAATTGAAACAATTCCAAAGAAAAAAAAGCTTTTAAAATTGTATATCCGATTAACCAAACAGCGGCACGGTGGAGTTTGCATGTTCTCCGTGTCTGCGTGGCTTTCCTCCAGGTGCTTCTTCCCACAGTCCAAAGACATGCAGGTTGGGTGGATTGTCCCTAGTGTGTGCTTGGTGTGTGTGTGTGCGCCCTGTGGTTTGTTTGTGGTTTGTTTCCTGCGCCCTGTGTTGGCTGGGATTGGCTCCAGCAGACCCCTGTGACCCTGTAGTTAGGATATAGCAGGTTTTATAATGGATGGATGGATGGATTAACCAAACACAGGGGTTGGCAAGCGAAGCGAGCAGGGGGCGGAGCCCCCTAGTTATATATATAGAGATGGACAGTGTGATTTTCTAAACTGTGCTGGGCTGGTAACATCTGTTCAAGGAACAATCACCAAATCAACAAGCTAATGAGTTTATAGGGCACACTCTTGACACCCTGGAGGTAATAGCAAAGGTAAGAATTAAAACATAAATGAGTGCCATTATGAACAATGCCACACATCTTTTCTGTGACACACTAATGCTGAGGACATTCATCATTCAGCAGAAGTGTGTCAAGAAACGTTACTAGGGCTTCTTTGTATCAGCTGCAACATGCCTGTATAGTGCCTCACTCTAATTGTAACTGCCAAGTCATAAGTTTTTCTTTCTTTTTAGTCATTCTGATGTTTTTTCATAGTGTGTGTGTGCGTGTGCGTATGTATTTATTTATCTGTTATTTAATGGCCTTCTGCAAAAAGCCAAATTTCCCCATGACGACAACTAAAGTTCTATCTATCTACTAATTTTTGTCAAAAATTTGCCACCATATTGCAGATTGGATTTATGGGCACAGCCATCTGGCTAATTACTGATGTCACCTGGTTTTGGGTATTTAACATGTTGTCTTTCTTATCAGCTGGCAATGATAATTAATTCTAATAAACGAAATGACTTTTTTGCTTAGTTCTTTGACTTTGTTTCCTGCTTTGGCACATTAGTCTTTGATAATCAGTTACAGTATTTGACGTCTCCCTCTGTATTCTGATCCTTTGCCTCTTCCTGCTTCTTTAAGTTTAATTTATCTTTACACATGTAGGTGGCATCAGATATTCATGAATGACCAAAGTGTTTTCATACATATAAACTAAACTAACCTTAAAAATTGGAGTGAGAATATCTTAAGTGCAGGAATTATCAAAATTAAACTTTGGCGATAATGTGTTTAACAAATGAACACATTATTGTTAGCACCAGCTTTATTTTGATTATTTTTAATTAAAACCTTTTAAACACTGTTCAACTGGAAATTCAGTGGTTACTAGTATTTAAACCTTAGTGTCTCTCACAATCAGTGCATCGATAAATGAATATTTTTGTCTTTTAAAAGCATTTATTCTTAAAGATGAGCCATTCTGTTTTTAATTTTAAAATGAACTGTATATATGGATATAACAAAATAAATCCTAAAATCCAGATTGTCAGTTTTATTCACTGCTGAGTAAAATAGTAAAATATTAAACAAGGTTATAAAAATCCCATCATATTATCTATGATACACATATATTTCCTGTTACATATTGCCTGTGAGAATTTATTTATGTAAAGTGTTATTGTTCATAAGGAACATACATGTCCAAAGCTGTGTATACAATTTTGCTCTTTTAAGTTAATTCAATAATCCAAGGTATTAATATTGTTCATTATTCTGGTAAAAGTAAATAAAGGCGATAGGATACTAAAATGCTTATTGAGTAAACAGGACTAGGGACTGTTCCTTTAAAATTCATTAAAATGTCAATGAACAAGCGAAACCCACAATGTGAACAGCAGTTGATGACAGTGGTAGCTGAGAGCTTCCTTCCATTTCTCTCGTACTGAGTGAAGAGGTAAGCCGGGAGTGTATTTAGCTGCCAGGCTAGATGGGTATAAAATGTAGTTTGAACATGGCATAAATTAAGCTGTCATTTTTTTGGCAGTAAGTGCAGGGAGGTGATTTTCCTGTACTGTAACATTTAAAATGACAATTTTCTGGCTCCAGCAGTAACTGACAGTTTTGTGTGATACACGCTTAAATTGTGTGCTTTAGGGAGTGGAGTTAGAAATTGCCTTTTGGGTAAGAAATTGTCTGTGTTGGCTGATCCACCACGTATTTCCAAAAGATTTTAACCTGTGCACATTCACAAGCACTTTGCCAAATGATATTGTTCCAAGAACAATAAAAAAGTTTGGTGCTTCTCCTTTTAAAATTAATCCGGCAGTATATACATTATACATACATTGTCATTAACACTGCATTGGATGCTAGCAATTATCTTCCATAATAATAATAATGTTTTTTCAGTTGTCTTCATCCATCCATCCATTTTCCAACCTGCTGAATCCGAACACAGGGTCATGGGGGTCTGCTGGAGCCAATCCCAGCCAACACAGGGCACAAGGCAGGAACCAATCCCGGGCAGGGTGCCTACCCACCGCAGGACACACACAAACACACCCACACACCAAGCACACACTAGGGACAATTTAGAATCGCCAGACAAATGTAATTTAAAGTATGGTCATCCATCCATCCATCCATTATCCAACCCGCTGAATCCGAACACAGGGTCACGGGGGTCTGCTGGAGCCAATCCCAGCCAACACAGGGCACAAGGCAGGAACCAATCCTGGGCAGGGTGCCAGCAAAGTATGGTCATTCCATATTATAATGTATGTGCAAAGTGTACAACTCATTTCCTTTAAGTATAAAATATTACTGCATGGAATAATAATATATACAGGTAAAATTCTGTTACAACAAACTGCCAGGGACCTAAAAAATATTTTGTTGTAATGAAAATTTCGTTGTAATGAGATTCTGTATTTGTTGCTATCGTGCTTTCTTTAACTTGCGTCCAGGCGTTTGCAATCGTTTCAATAGCTTCTTTCGCGTTAATTTTAATCTTCTCCTGTCTACAAGTTATGATGACAAGAATTTTTCTCAGCATTTCCTTGCAATAATACATTTTCAGGGTGCGAATGATGCCCATATCCAATGGCTGAAGCACTGCTGTGCAATTGGGTGGGAGGAATTCAACATGAACATTATCTAAATGCGGAAGCCTGTTGAGGGCAACACAGTTATCCATCAGAAGCTGAATCATCCTTTTTTTCTTCTTTATATTGTGAGGTTTCTGAACTCTTTTGGGACCCCCCCCCCCCCCCCCCCCCCCCCCCCCACTAAATGGGAACGTCACGCTAAAGTGCATCCCAAAGCACGATTGCCGCATCTGTGGTAAATTGTTTGTCCGTTGCTGGAGCAGGTCAACCGCAGGCTCACAACGCTGCAGTGAGGTGCCACAGAAGAGAATCCTAAAAGATCGTAGGCGCGCTGTAAGTCCCTGACTTGCACCACAAAACATGAGGCTTAGTCTCAGTACTTTAGTAAAACCAGCTTTATTCAGCAGGAAACAGGAACAGCAGGGTTATTTATTGTAGCAGGATCTGCCACTCTCCTATACTCAGATACAGCAGTCAAGCAGGGTCGTGGCCGGTTAGTGGCCAAGTAATCCTGTTCCCTGCATCACCCATCGAGATCTTTTCTGTTTGCTTCAGTGAAGAGCCACCTTAGCGCTGTGAGCCTGCTGTTGCCCCGGCAACAGATAAACAGACTTCCACAGACACGGTGATTGCACTTCAGGGCGCTCTTCGGTGTGTTGTCCAGTTCAGGGAGGTCCCTAGAGAGTTTAGAAACCTCACATTTTCTTGAATGAGTGCCGCATTAATAGGAATGTTTCTTGAACGAACATAACTGAACCACATAAAAAAGGCTTTTTTCGGCATCTTCAAATGCAGCACTTCACATACATTTGCAACTTTTTCTTCTTTTTTTGCTTGGTCTTTCAAGAAAGTTGACAGTGTCAATGGCGAAATTCCGAATTCACTGGCAATGTCTTTTTTCTTTTTGTCACAATCAAGAGCTGCAAAAATATAAAGTTTTTTTTCTAATATGAACTGTTATTGTTTTTTCGTGTCTGCCGTTTTTATAGGAGGGTGACAATGAATTAAATTCCAATGGATGTTTTTCAAATGTTGACGAGCAATAAGCAAAAGGTATCACTGAAAACCACAGAAAACAAAAACAACAAAAAAAAACAAAACAGTACGAGGAAAGTCAGAAAAAAAATTACAATGTTTCTGTTTGGGGATCGTTGTGCACAACTGAGCTGCGACCACAGAACTAACTGCTCTGTGGATGATTCATTCAAGCATTTCAAGGTCACTTCGTTGTAATGAAAGTATCTGCTGAATGTACTGTACTTCGTAGTAATGAGATTTCTATGGACTCATGTCATATGGGGAAACTGTCGGGACCATAAAAATACTTTGTTGTAATGAAAATTTAATTGTAAAGATATTCGTTGTAACAGAATTTTACCTGTAGTTGAAAGCTTGGTGTGATTTAATCACAGGTTTATGAAACCAGTTTTGCCAAACATGAGGTTATTGTTTGTTTTGAGAAAGTAATTAACAATGAGAACAACTAGTAAGTGTAGGTACCTGTAATTTTTTAACCATACGTACGAGTATTTTTACAATTTATACCAATGCACAGTCTGGCTTGGCTATGAATTATAAATCAACAAAAAAAAACAGTATTTACACTATACGTATTAGTAATTACTATTATAGCACAATTTATTCATTTTATACAATTTTTTAGCTTTTATAGCTAAATCATGTTTTGCTACCATAAGTATGTTTGCCTGCCAAAGGAAGCTTCGACAAAACATTACAATGCACCGTAACTGGCATTTCAAAAAATAGCTTACCATTATCCCTCAATGCAACTTCACTTTTCTTCATCATGAAAATGTAATCTGTGTATTTTCTAAAGCCCTTCAAGATTCCAAAAGAAGGAAATTGTAATTTATTATCTAAAATAGGGGTGTCAAACTCAGATCTCAGAGAGCCACTATTGGTGCTAATGCAACAGACTTCTTTTGCCTTTGTTTCAATTGACTTGTTTTTTAGATTCAGAATTATTAATTGTGTCCTATGAAATATACAAAATTTTCATGAAAAAGTATTTAGGTTAGGCTGACTGCTTATACTGTCATATGTGTATATGTATTTGTCACATGCATGTGCATAGGGGACAGTTTAAGAGCTCTGGTGACGGTAATTCTCTGCTGCTCCAGTGGTTGATGCCTTTCCTCTCTATGCAGACCAGAAGATCGACGTGGTACACATGGGAACCGCGTCTCCCTTACTTCCCACAACAGAACAGTGCATAAACACTAAATACACAGTCCTTCTTCTTACCTCTTCTTCTCTCTTTGTCGTCTGCTTCCACTCCTCTTCTTGGCAAGCTTCCTCCTGACTCTGGCTGTCTGAATGGAGTGAGGCGGCTCCTTTAAGTAAACCCTGGGAGTGTCCCAGATGGCTCATTAATCAGACCTGGAATCACCCCCAGCTGTGTTGAAAGCCCCCTGGGTATCAGCCCTGGTGATATTCTCTCCCCCTGTCCTTCCAGCCAGGGCCGCCCATCTCAATATATATATATATATATATATATATATATATATATATATATATATATATACACAGTATATATATATATATATATATACATATATATATATACATATACTGCATACAGTATATATATATATATATATATATATATATATATATATATATATATATATACAGTATATATATACATACACACCATTCAAAATTTTGATGTCCCCCAGAAATTTTCACATTTCTTATAGAAATTGATACCTTTCTTATCAAGATACTGTTAAATTGAATTAGAAATACTGCCAAGACATTACTAGTGTCGCTAATCACTTTTACTACTTGAAATGACAGATTTTTAATTTCTTATTCACATATGGCTGTAAAGCCCCATTTTCAGCTGCCATTCCTTCAGTGTCCTAATAGTCAACTCCCTTAGCTTACCTCATATATAAATGCTAATCGGCTATTAGAGAAGCCTTTGTAATTGTAATAGCACTGCTGAAACTGGTTATTCTGTTCCTTGGGTTGCAAGTTACTGACATACCTAAAGTTCAGTTGTAGGTTCCAAAATGGCCAAAATGAAACATGCCAGTCTATTACTTTTAGCAGAATAAAGGTTACTCCATGTGACAAGAGTTCCAAGAAACTAAATATTTCAAACAAATGTGCTTACAGGTCCTCAGTTGGAGTCTTCCTTAAATATGTACCAAATACCAGTGTCACTTTCAACAGAGAAATTTAGTTTTCTTCATATTGTTCATATCAACCACATATTTAAGAGCTATTTGAAACTAAAAATCTTTCTGCAATGGATTTTAAGCAAAGTTTGTGGCATCTGGCATTACTGCACTTAACCTTTTTGAAATAGAGGTTTCTGCCAAATTGCAAATTATGTAATATCTCAAAATATTTTATAAAGCAGTTCACAAGAGAAAAACTGAAACTAGTAAATGCACCTTGTAAACCCTGCAATGCAGGAAACGACCCTTGATAGGGTGCTAATCTGTTGCAGGGATCAATTACACACATGCATGTAAAGGGTAAATTTGGAACAGCCACTCACGTCTTAGCCCTCAGTCTAGTATTCATGTTTTGGAGATTCAAAAGGAAAACTGAAGCACACAGAAGAAAACCCACACAGTGCAAACTCTACACATACAACCGTCATTCATGGGAATCGATCTTTGAAACAGCAGCACTACCTACAGCGCCACTGCTTTGTCCTTGAATCTAGTAGCCTTTAGCAAATCTATGTAAGTAACAGAGTCAGTCAAGGAGCTTATAATGTAACAGAGGATCTAGTAGATCATATCAGATAAAGAAGTGCTGGATTCATTAGATGGAAGAGTCATCAAATTGGACTGCCAGTACTGTCTCCACTATAGAAAAGCTAGGAGCGGGTATGCAGCCGGGACTGTGACTGTTTTTGACTTTCTCTTTCACAGTTTTAATCTCCACCGTTGTTAACAGGCCATAGCTCATGAATTAATCAATGGACAAATATTGTTGGTTTCGATTTATGCTTAATCATTTTCTGTCTTGGTCACTATGTTTTCACATCTGCATTTATATGTGTACCAGATGTGTATTTAGTAATTAGTATAATAATTTTAATAGTTTAAAATACTATTAATAGTTTAATAGTTTTTGAACTAAGAATTATTTAAAGTACTATGTGCCTGCACTCCCTGAAGAACACTATATAAAAAATAAGATGTATTGTATTGTAATGTCTGGTGTAGTAGGCAAGATGAGGTGGGGTGGGGTAAGTACAGAGCCTTACATGGCCCTAACTTTGGGACAGAAAAAAGCACAAGCAATGGCAACATATATTGTTGTGCCATATATGAAAGAATTTTCACATGTGGATTACAGAAAATTCGCTGTGAGTCAGCAGGTTTTCAAAACTGGCACTATTTTTTTTTTTTGCATGCCATTCCATAATTGTAAAATATGAATCTCATTAAAAAGAGTTTTTGGGGGGTTTTAAAGCATTTTTTGTGTGGATAGAAGTAATACTTTTGTCCAGAGCCTCATTCACACTTCTGTGATTACCTGTGTTCTTTTCTGCAGCTAAATAATTCATATAATCTGTAGCACACCTGTCAAATCAGTTCCACTTATGCCTCTCGTTCACATCACTAAATTTTGGTCTAAATTCAGTTTTGTGCAAATTGCTTTGCTAAGTCATTATCACTTGTAATTAATGCTGTCTGCAAATGGGTAGTAGAGTGTAAGATTACAAGGTGAGAAGATTCAAGCGCTCATCTAAGGGATGTGGAGGCTGGAGTAGGCCATTAGAGGAAGGAACTGGAGGTAAAGGAAAGACTGGGTGGTTGGAGCACAATATTTGGATACAGGCAAGAGGAAGAGCCAACCCACTGAACAGAAAGGGAAGACAGGTTCCACAGGGACTTATTTTCACTTTTGTTTGTTTTGAACTGGATTAATCTATTGTCCTATCCTTCTATCACTCCCATATTAATTTCTCAAAATAAAAACTTGATTTTCATGTTTTATTTGCCCACTGTTTTGAAGAGACAGTACAAGTGCACAATAATAATAATTATATAGGGAACCAATTCAACCACCACCAATGTCTAGCACCGACTTGAATGATCCAACTGCAGCCATTATTGCACCAGTACACTCACCACACATTAGGTGTAAGATACTGAAAGGGATTTGAGAGAGAGCCAGTTAGAGACGGGATGATTTGGGGGCCAGAATGCACGAGGGTATGGTTGGGCATTTTAGCCGGGACATCAGAATAAATCCAACTCTGTTCAAAACATGCTCTGAGATCTTTAATGAGCACAGGCGGAGTGATGGCTCTGAGGCTAGGGATCTGCACTGGCAATCGGAAGGTTGCCGGTTCGAATCCTGTAAATGTCAATAGGGACTCTGCTCTGTTGGGCCCTTGAGCAAGGCGCTTAACCTGCAATTGCTGAGCGCTTTGAGTAGTGAGAAAAGCGCTATATAAATGCAAAGAATTATTATTATTATTAGAGAGTCAGGACCTCAGTTTTATGTTTCATCTGAAAGACATCACCATATTTACAGCGCAGTTGTCTCCATCACTGCACTGGTGCATTGGGATCCAAACATAGGTCACAAGATAAGCATTCCCTGCTGGCCTCACCTCTTCCAGCAGCTACATTAGCTTTTTATCTTAGATGGTCACCCATCTAAGTACTGGCTGGCCCAGAATATGCTTGGCTTCAGGTTGATGACTTTTTCCAAAGCATAGGTGTAATTGTGGCTGATATTCCCAGTCTTCAGTATTTTACAGTATTTTAACTATGCAAACAGAAAACACAAAAATTTTGTGAGCTTCAAGTTTGCCACCAGTTTGTTGAAAACCATCATAAATGTTAATCTGTGAGGAACTTTTCAAGAGAAAATGTCAATTCATTTACAGTGTTTGTTTCTTTCTGAACTATAAATCTCTAGAATCATTTCATTCAAAAAATGAAACATTCATTCCTAATGGTGCCATATTTTTAATACTTTTGAATACAGTTTAGACTACAATTTAATGAAACAATACTAATGATATTAGAGTGTGTGCCTCTCTTATGGTATGTCCTTTTAGTTCCTGTCAAATCTAAGTAAAAATTGTCTGGGACAATATGTCTGCCTTACAGAATAATATGCTACTTAGTTTGCAATCATATTCTTTAACATACAATATATGTGGCAAATTTTCTTACAATAGATATACAGTATATGCAGGAGAAAAACTTTTTTTTATAAAAATTCCATATGATCAACATGCCTTGTGATATAAGAATCGGTAGCATATATACTACTTGCAACGTTAGGAAGTACGAATATAATATTCATAATTACGAGTAGTGTGAAAAATAATTAAATATAAGAGAGGGAATAACAAAAGGAGTCAAGCAAAGGACAAATAAGGAGAAGCAAAACAATACACCAGCAGGGTGTACCTATACAGGCTTCAGTCCATTTCCAGCAGGTAAGACAACTCAAGCAAATCCTTACCTTATCTAACCGCTCGTTCCTTTACCTCGCCTTTTAATATTTACTCACTCTTGCTCACTCTGTCTCTTTCTGTTCATACCTCTCTTCCTTCCACCTTTGTCCATTTGACACAGCTCACCTCTCCACTTTGAGTTTTCAAATTTGAAAAAAGGCTTTCAAGTTCGTTCCAGGGTCACATAATCCAAACCACTGCTAGACCTTCCTCTAGTGTCTTCTGGTGTCCCTGTACCTTAGACACTTAGTTACTCAAAGAAGCTTTTTTCTGCCTGACCTCTTAAAAGACCAAACCAGTTTCTGTTGTTCCAGCCAAGAAAAGTTTGCTACTCTGTAATGGAGGTTGTCCATCCTTTTTCCAGTCCATCTCTCCCTTACAAGGTGAAGCACTTCTGCCACCTAGTGTCCTGGGGAGTATTCAATGCTTCCATTCAAGGTACAAGTGTGTACTGATGCCACTGCCTGTTACCCTTCCAGGACAACCAGCACATATGCAGGGTATTATACTTCCTGACTGGGGTTTTCTGGGTGTGCGACAAGGGGGGTTTTCACCAATCTGAACCCCCCCCCCCCACACCCACTTGATGAAACAATTGAGTGTCCACACACCAGAATTAAAACAGAGGGACCCAAACTCCCACATCCAGTCAGTGAAACAGTAGAGTCTCCATGTACCAAAACCAAGAGTAGGAATTACCACACTGCATTAAATGGCCAGGTGTGCACAAGCTGCATTATATAAAGTATGATCAATTCTCTGTTAAGGTGCTCTATTCATTATGTTGCCCAGGGGTCTGTGGGGGTCTTAATCTGTGCTTGCCAACAGTCACTTGTTTGAGTCCGATTTACAGTTACTATATCACTGAAATTAACGTGTGCCACTTTTTGGAGGATATTAGTATAGCCGATGGAATTCCAAATGGATACTGGGGGAATGTGCCCACTCTGCACAGGGACAAGGCCAGCTCCCTGCAAGTGCTCCTCACAATCCCTATAACATCTACAGTACAGTTTACAATCCAATAATTTCTGATCTACAGTTTAAAGTAAAAAGTGAATAGGTTTGGTTGGTGCACTGCAAAAGAAAAGGATCAATAAAATATGAAAAGGTGTCTACACTTGTAGCATGTGTTTCGTTAAGAAAACACCCATCAGTTATTTGCTAAGTCCCTCTTTTCCAGCTCAGTTTTTACACATTAGCAGTGCTATTGTCACATGCACAGAGTACAGTGAAATTCTTACTTGTACGATTGACCGTCAGAGCCTGTTGTTGTGGGATTCTATTGAAATATATTGATTGTTTCAACAATAACCACCATTGTATGATGTACTTTTATATCATCGAGACTTGATCAGGAGTCAGATTTAAAATCTGCATTTTTTTTTTGTGGTAGGTTTTGAAAAACAAAAGTGTTACAAGCTTCCTGGGCGTAGCGCCAAGGATTGTACAAGTACAGATAAGACTTAACATAAGGATGAAAAGCTTTACTTAAGACTGTTTTTCTTTGGAACAAAGGACATGTTAAAAACAAAAGGTGTTTGAATACAGTATATAAGAGCTGTCAGTCATATATCCTTTCATTTTTACTTTGAGAAATGTAGTCTGTGTATTTATTGTTCAGATGGAATGAAAGTCAATGTTGCGTTTGCTTCTTCAGAGCTGTTGATATAACTGCAATGCCCTGCTATCCACATGACTGCCTGTTTCAGTAAAGACTTTTCTGACCTAAATTGGTAAAAGTTTATTTCTTCCACTTGGTATGTCATTTTATTTTCAAACAACCTGAATATAAAATATGACTCAGAAATAATTGGTTTCTTTATGTCTTTTTCTCATAATTTGTTAATTAATGTCACATCTGAGAAAACTCATAGTTAATGGCTGATGCTGTAAAGGGTAACATTATTTCAGTGGAAGACAAGCTAGTAAAATAGTTTTAATTAGTCTGTCTAACATCTCAATTAAACCAAATAGAGTTCTTTACTCTGACAATATACTAAATACTGTACATTTCTGCAGGCAAATGCCTCATTGATTGCTTTGTGGTTAGCAGCAGGCTTTGAGGCCTGTACTGAGTTGAAACTGTGTTTGGGTTTCCATTTTTAGGCTAATTGTCTAATTGGTGTGGTGTGTGTGGGAATGTACTTGTCTATATGCAAAGCAGTACATTAAGTTGGAAATTAGATATTTTAGTGAAAGAAATAATGAATGTGTTTAGGTGTAGTTGTGGACTTTCAATAAACATTATTTACAACCTCACATTTTGTAATGTTTCTTGGCAGTTTAATATAATAGGTCATAGTCCCAACCCTGGTTCACCCTTCAACACTTTAAACAAATAAAAAATGACAGCTGGAAACTACAGTTTATCTAAGCTTTAGGTTCAAATGCAAACATAGATTCTGTATAAAACATGAAATGATGTTGTAGGTCCTCATGTTAAAGATCCTGTGAATTGTGAGAAATTCAGAATGACACTGCTCTTACCTGGATACAGCAGTGGCATGATAAAATATGATGATGAATTCAGTATTGTTCTAATGTAATAAAATCTTACCATTTTTATACTGAAACCAGTATCTGTCCCATTTCTCTGAAAAAGGAACACTTGTATTGCAGCTGCCAGCGCTGTGACTGTACCATGCTTTTAAGGCTTTAGCCCGCTATGACACCACAGGTAGTCTAGTTGACAAAAATCAGCTTTGAATTAGACCCTGTAAAGTCTCAATGGAAGAATACATGACAACAATGCTGTTTATTTTTGGAAGGTTACATGGGAGAGGCTGCGGATACAAATCATTATTCCTTACAATCAGGGCACATTGTGATTTTCTGTGAGGGCAAATGGTAGTCTAGCTATAAAAGGAAGAAAGAATTCAGAAATTAGAAAAATAGCCAATATGCAATTGGAATAAATTACCAAAGAACCCCTAGAGGTCCTAAGACAAAGCTTTTTCTTTTAATCATTTGATTAATGAACGCAGAAACATGAAAGCAGATTTAACCTTTGAGTTTTCACTTTTGTTAATTTGCTCAACATAGACTTGTCCAAACAGAGTTGCTTCTTTTGCTGGGCACAGTCTTACGAGCGTGGAATCTCAAGAAAGATTTATTACACCTGTGTCTTATAAAAAAGGAAACATCAAAGCAAAAGCAAATAAATGTATTATTTAAAAATGAAATCTTCCTGCATGCCATAAATTATTAATAAGTTAGTTCTGTATGAGAACAATTTGATTTAATTAGCTTAAATTGCATGCCATTTAGGAGTATGAAGTGTTAAAAAGCTGACCTGGCTTGTTCTCTTCATTAAGAAGATTTTGTATTTGTGTGTACACTTTATTAATTGATTACTATCTATGGTGTCCTTTATAAAAGAAAGAAAGAAAGAAAGAAAGAAAGAAAGAAAGAAAGAAAGAAAGAAAGAAAGAAAGAAAGAAAGAAAGAAAGAAAGAAAGAAAGAAAATGCATTGGTGTGAATTTGAAAGTCAGTTTCCACAATGATACGTTATATGGAAGGGTCTAGTTTCAAACTACAAGTTAATGCACAATGTACCGTATATATTGTGCATGTGTATAAAATATGTTGGTTGTGTGTGTTTTTAACTTAAAGAGCAGAAGGAATTTTACAAACAAGAGGAAACCAATCATCAAGCTTTTTTGCTTTCCTAAGATATCTTGTTTCAAATGGTCCGATCATCTAAAGGTAATGCGTTTTCTATATTCAGTATACAGTAAGTAACAAATGAAGATCCTTATTCTTATGCTACGATGGGGCCTGTCTCAACAGTTAATTTTTAAGTATCTCCAAGATGTTTTAAAAGCAATTCAAGGCAGATGACCACTTCGAAAGAAATAACACTGCATTTTGGCTTTTTTGCATTTGAGTGACTCAGATAAAAGACTTTTAAGTGGCTAGTGAATGCTATATAATTAGCCAATGCTGTTTTAGCATTTGAATGGTCACTTAACTTTGAAAGCTCCTATTGTTTTGCTTTACTGTTCATGCCTGTATTCTTACATCAGTTTCGCCTTCCACTGAAGAGGAATTGGAGGCACAAAATATAAATTAGGAAGCAGAAGCGTTTTCTTTGTCCTGTGTAAAGCTATTAGTCTCCTGTCACAATAATGCTATTTAGAAGAGTTATGCTGAGCTTCCACATCAAGCAGTTAAGAACTTTAAACTGTGTCATGGGTCAAAGAGGATTTTTTTGTGGGAGTCTGTGTCCCCAGACTTATAAAACTTTGCTAAGTCAGACAAAATCCATTAAAGGACAGAAACAGTCACAGTTATTTGTAGTAGACATTACATGGTGAGAATCTTAGTTAAGAATAGCGGTACAGTATGTGCCACTACAGGGAAAGTTTATATATATATATATATATATATATATATATATATATATATATATATATATATATATATATATATATATACCAGTAATGCCGCAGTGAAGTGAATACACTTGACTTGAGCATTCTTAGTTACATCCTCTTTCTCTGTATGTTTAGCATTCATTTGCTCAGAGGTTGATGTGCTTGCTGCTTCCTGAGCAGCTCTTCTTTTCTCCACCCTAGCGGTCCGCTTCTTCTCTTCTTTCGTTGTCATCTTTTTGCGTTAAAACTGATTAAGTCAGTGTTTGTGTTGCAATTACATAGTACGTTTTTTTTCCTTAATTATTCGCTTAAGCTGGCACTTAAGTCTTCAATCTGTCTCAAGAATGGTTTAAGATATAAAGAGGCAGGGGAAGTGACGGCGAAGGTGGTAGGGATGAGAACAGCGCCCATACGTATGCACCGCATGATCGCCCCCCTGCTGGTTGCTGCCAAGAGTTGATTCTACATTAAAATAAAATATAAAATAAAAAGAGGAATAACCTTGGAGGTCAATCATCACCCTGAAAGTGGATAGTAGACATCACGTAGTATATCCATCCATCCATTTTCCAACCCGCTGAATCCGAACACAGGGTCACGGGGGTCTGTTGGAGCCAATCCCAGCCAACACAGGGCACAAGGCAGGAACCAATCTCGGGCAGGGTGCCAACCCACCGCAGACGTCACGTAGTATATGTGTACTAAATTTCAGGTCAATAGTTCAAACGGTTTGCAAGCTGCAGGAGATTTAAAATCCTGGACAGACAAACAGACAGCCACGGTAGCGTATTATATTAGAAGATATATATACATATACTGTATATACTGTATATGATATAATATCTGCCAAATAATACAAAGAGTACATGCAACATGTTCCACCCTTATTGGGGCTTATCAGGTGTACTCACTTTTGCATCCCCTTACAGGGATCAAACCTTGGATGTCAGCACCTGAGGTGAAGCCTCTGATGTTGCGCCACAGTGCCTGGTTTTTTTATATATATGTATATGTTAGATAGCTACATAGTTAATATAGTCAATATGATAAGTTAAAATGATAAAATAAAATTAATATTTTACTCTAAGGATATTTTTATAATGAATTTAAATATATATAGTATATGTGTATGTATATATATATATATATATATATATATATATATATATATATATATATATATATGAAAGCGAAGGTCTGTCATACAGTTTGCATATTTGTAGCTAAAAATCCATAAAGGAAGAAATGTTAAAATACTTTTTTATTCCTAAGCTTTCAACTCCTATCAGGAGTCATCATCATGGGAAAATGATTAAACATTCAGGAATCCAAGGCGATATATACTGTAGCAAATAAGGAGAGGAGGGTAAATGGATGTTGGGGGGATGTTAATGAGGGTTTGGAGGGTGTTGGTCATAAAGTCTTATTTATTATGTGCCTGTTCTTCTTTTCAAGCCTCCATAGGCTAGATTCATGTCCAAATGTCTGTTAATGGCGTTTTCATTGGATAGCCATGTTTCAGCCGGTTCTCTGGCACTTTTAGTATTAGCCTTGAATTTTTCTTGCACTGAGTCCCATTTAAATGTACGTCTGGTTGAAGCTGTATGTGTGTAAATCAGAAACAGTGGGTCCTTCCTACAGACTGCATTGCAATAGTCATGTATATGGGTAAATGTCTAAATATCCGCTTTGCTCATTATTTAATAATGTGAATCATTAAATATAAGAAATTCATTTAATAGAGGACCCCCTGATATTTCAGTAGCCACCATAGTTATTTTAAACAAAAATAACGGAAAACATGAAATAAAATGGCAATTTCTTCTTACAGTATCTTGTGTTTTAGGATGTGTTTTGGGATTTATTTCTAAATCCACAGGTTCAGAAACTATCAGTCCCAGGGTAAATAAATATTTATACAAAGTAATAGGAATTTCTTCTGTTTTTCAAAAGCATATTGATACCTTGTGAAGTGGCCAACACAGTACAGGCTTGATACTTGCTGGTTCTCAGCTTTTAAAGGAATGAATAATATTTAGAAGACCTCTTATAAAATTATAAGATTTTTCATTTTCTGTTTGTGAATCAATAATATGCCATATTTTTCAATGGATGATCCATACAAAAAATATGGATCCAAATAGATACAAATTCTATTACTCTTTCCTTTTTATTGACTAACAGCATATAAATTGGCTTGATATGGAGAGTTTCTTCACTATGTGTGCAATGTCCTTCTTCTCAATGATCTTCAGAAGCACAGGGTATCAATCTCAGTCTAAAAATGTCATCCATCTATGCTTCTTCTGCACCATCTTTTATCCATTATGACTTTGAACTGAGCCCAGAGCAGTTGTGCACTGCTGCACTTGGCCACTTTAGATGGCTGCAATTAGCTTAACGTGCAGACAGTGTGGAAATGTGTGTGTGGAAATCAGGCACATAAACAACACAGTGATGGTACTGTGATCTAACATTCCCAAATCTATGAGGTGGCAGAATGAACAGCTGTGCTACCGCACAATCCATTCTAAAGTATGGGGCCTGCAAATCTAAATGAGTGTAATTGGGTTTTTTTGTATCATAAGAGAAATTTTCAGCAATCTGCATTCTGTACAAAATATACTTTATTCCAATTCAAGACTGCATAATTTCACTTTTTAAGTAAAAATGAAGTCATGGTCATACTCAGTCTAGTAGGATTACTTTGACGGGTTTACTAATGGATTCAGAGTGACATTTTTATGTTTAAATTAGTAAACATGAACAGCACAAGTCTCATTTTATGGATGCTAACTCCTCTCCAAAGTATTCATTTTTAAAAGTAAAAAAAAAAGTTATTGCTGTATCATGACTTGATTAGCCACACATTCAGTTCTCTGTGAGCTGCTCAGTTAATTCAGTCTGTGTAATTAACTGTGCACTTTGCACATAATTTTACTTCAAGTGTGTTTTTTCATTGAGCCTTGCAATCAACCAACATCATTTGAACTTTTGCACTATCTTAACTCTCCTGCCTTAATTATATTTTCTTTGTAATTGTTTTGTGCATTGTAATTCACAGTGTTTGATCTGGAGGTTAAAGTTTTTACTTTAGTTTCTGTGATAATGATATTTAGATGATGCTATTAATTGTAGCTGTGTATCAGTGGACCACAATGTGCAAGAGTTGTCATTTTAATTTAATGTTTATGGTACTGCATTCTGCTCTGTGTCCATGCATTGCCTACAGTTGAGAATGTTCTGTAAAACGTTTCTGATTATAACTACATTATAGTTCTCTCTATTAGGCTGATACATGAATACAAGAACAACGCTGTGAATTTCTAATCTTAAAAGGTTTTAATAAAAAAAGTCCTTACTGCATGTACAGAGTCACCAAAGCAAGCACTGCCAACAAATTTCTGACCTGAGTACTTTATTCAGAACGGATCAAATACAGTTAAGATGTTTTATGGAAAACACATTCACCCATTTCACTTACCTGCTTTTCCAGTTCAGGGGAGTTAAAAATACACACTTACATTTTTATAAGAAAAAAAAAAGCTAAAGGATAAACTTGGTATTTTAGAATTAAAGGTGACTTTTCCCAGTAGAGGCATGCTGCCATTTTCCCTTAGACACTTATTGTTGTTGATTGAAGCTAGGGCTTACAATTTGTGCCAGTAGGGCACCATTCCAAACATGAAATAAAAGCATTAAGTCTTTCTGAATAAATCCACTTCAAAGCAGAGGTGGGAGAATACAGTATACAGTATAGGATGGCAGTTTTTGATGAAATATATCATCATACACTGAGGGCAGGTTTGGGGATTTCTTGTTTGCTTTTTGTGTGCCCTCTGTGGGAATGCAGAAGTAATGCATTTTATTGTTGCTTGTAAAACAAGACACATTGCTTCTACAAGTATAACTCCATCAATGGCATGTGGCTAATGTTTGCTGTTCTGCAGAATACATACATTTTTCTTTCTAACCTGGTCATCCAGGTCAGGGTCACAGGGAACAGCAGACATTACAACACAAAGTGATGCATGATTTGTGGTTCAGCATAGCACTTGAATTCATTTTCTTATTCATTACATAACAGAGAATTAAAACCTTGGTATTAAAGATGCACAACCATTGTCATATGAAAATCCAGTAGTCAGCAACACTATTAACTGTAGCCAGCTGACAGGAGCACTTTTTGGTTGATTTATGATGGGTTTCAAATTCTTCATCTGCTCAAAGTTCTGTAATCAAACAGAACGTAAAGAAGCACATACTTGGTACTATGGAGCTCTTTCTTCCTCTCACGCACTGAGGTTTATGAGAATTATGTGAAGAAGCAACTTCTCCTACAGTCGCTCATTACATTCACAGGCAGTATTCACATGGGTTCTGTGGACGCTTTGTTTGCCCCCATGTCGACTGACCAGAGTTTGACAAGGTGTAAGGTTGACATGAGTTTTGTGCACCAACCCCAACTGAAGTTTCTTGATTCCGTTCTTAAAAATCATTTGTCCTCTATTTTAGAAATGTCATTTTTTAATGCAGTGACTAATGCAGGTTTAATCAGTAATCTAGTCAGCTTCACTAGAAAAAGACACTTTGACCAATTACTAGCTCACACTTATTTCAATGCACACATTGGCTCATTAGAAAGCTTTAGTAATCTGTACAATGCAAAAGATCACTTTGGGTGAACAGTACAACTTTCAGACATAGGAAGAGAAGCCCAGCGCTTCCAGCTTTAGAAACTGTAGCACGGTTGTCAGTGGCACAAATTAACACTGGTATATGAGCGTGTTCTAAAATTTTAGAGTTTGTGGGTAATGATTGCTGTCATAAAAATGATATTTTTCTTTGTTCTTTGCTGTCATTTTAGTTTAACATGCATTACATGTTCAGATCTATGTTAATTATGTTATAGCATAGATCTGAATAGTTTTGTAGAGCTTTCCTATAGTTTTGTAGATTTTGTTGCATGTGCAAACGTTTGTAATGTGGCTGACATATACATATAGTGTAGGTATGACAAAGATTTAATAAATATGAAAAAAAATAATTGCATGTATGAAACCTTATAAACTAGCCAACCAAGCACTAACCTATTCAAAGTCAGCCGTTCTCATCTAGAAAACGATGTTGGTTCCTTGAGAATCTGGCTCTCCAATGCACTTGAGAAGCAAAAATCTGAGCCGCACCAACAATGGAATGGCATGCAGAAGCCCATGAAGTTGTTCACAATTTTTAATTAACAAGATCCTTTCAGCAATATTTGAGACTCACACTATGTTGTTCATGTTTTCCTGGCGTATGAAAGCTTCCTTTAGTTGTGAAAACATCACATTATTATTGTTGTGACATGTACCACATACGGAAATTTACATTCAAAATACAAATATCTCACAAGACTTACCCTAATAAAGCACAGGCAGTTTGACCAATGTTTGCTATGCCCCATAATTGAGTATATTCTCCATCTAATTCTCAGAAGTCCTGAAATATTTAAAATCCATTTGAGCAATTAAAAAAAAAATTATGTGAGATGAGTTTATTCAAGGATGGAATTTGCTTATCGGGTGTAAAAGACTGACACATGTTAGCCTACAGGGATACTGTATGTATATGCTGTAAATTAAATCAGAATACTTAAGACATTGCACAGCATTAATAAACCACCATATTATAGTATTGTGACACAAGTAACTTGATGATATCTTACTGAAGATTTTCTTGCAATTTCCATCAGTTCTTCAAAGCTGATAATATTTCTATGCATTGTTTCTTGATCTTAACAGTGTATCTGCACTTTTTCATAAGGATATATTCAATTTTTCAGGAAAAAAAATTATAGTTTACTTATCATTTCTCTGCCCTTTTTGGCATGATTACTAACAGCTATCTAATGCTTATGCTATTTTGTGTGTTATAAAAAAAATTCGGACATGAGCATCATTAGGCTTTGCACCCTAGGAACCAAGTTACCCAAACTATTCTATAACATTTCAGCAATTATTTACCGTTTTGATGCTGATCTTTCTGATCATAAAATAAGTCATTACCATAGAAATTGACGAGAACAGCTCATAATTAATTGCAGAATTATGGTATTTGAGGGTTCCTCTAGAGTACCTCTTTCTCTTGCATGATTTGTCTCAAAAACTAATCAGCACATCATCATGTCATAACAGGCTTAAGTTTCAAGTTTGGTATTTTTTCATCCTGCCGTTTTAGTTGTAGACCGTTTTCAAGAAACTGTGACACACACACACACACAGATACACACCTATCATTGAGATATTGATGTTTTCGGTATCAGGGGGACCCTAAAACATTGAGATCCATTGAAAACCGGGGATTGATAGGTTATAGTGGAGGAGAACGCAAAGCAAAAACTGTGCTAGAGAACATACACTATTCAATAAACGAGATGATAAGAGCATAGATTGATAGGCAAAAGTGGCAGATTTATCCATTTAAAACTAAATCCCCAACACAGTAAAGTGTGCAGAAAGTGAAGGGGTCTGAAAACCTTCTGAATCCACTGTACATGTCAGGGAGTGGGACAGAACTTTCTTAATGGGCTTCTAATTAGCCTCAGTCTCAGCCTCACACCGAATTGTGTATTCAACAAAGTTTCTACTAACAGAACATTATCAATCATATATGTTTTAACATTTCATGTCAAATGGAAAAGATTATCAGCTCATATTTTGTAATATTATAGACCAAATGCAACAAACAAAATGGTACATTGTTGAGTGTAAGTAATTTATAATCAATATCAGTTGACTAAAACAACTCCCTGCCCCAGCCACAGTGACTGAAAAACATCCAAAAACATGCAGTACAACCCAAAACTCTGAAGCGTCATTCCATCATTCCATGTATGGCATTAAGTAATTCAAGAGGTGTCCATTCATCTTTAAATGTATCACAGAATATCTCCTTCAGGTGCTTCAGTTGTGGCTCAAAAGCTGTTGATAAACACCAGTTATTGTTACTGATGGTGCGGCTACAAAAGCAATTCATTTGGGCAAAGGACACCATGAGCCTTTCACCATTAGCGCCCCTGTTCTAACCTAATAGTTAATTTTTAAAACAAGGAATGCTTGAAAGTTCTGAAAGACATTGAATGAACTAATAAAAGCAGGGGGCAAAAGTGTATTATTCAAAACGAGTAGGTAAATAAACAATATGGTGTAATAGCAGTCCTTGCTGCTTCTGCCTGAGGTTCCTGGCTTTGAATCCGGACCTGGCATTGCTTTTTGAAGTTTGCATGTTCTGCACATGTCTATATGCGTGTTTTTTTCTTTTTGAATGCCAGTTTTCCTGTCACATAACAGAGATGTGCAGATTAAGTCAATATGGGTATGTGAGAGTGTCCTGTGATGGATTGATTCCTGTCTTGCACCGAACGCTAATAGGACAGACTGCAATCCCCATGACCCTGAACTGAATTAAGCAGATTCAGAAGTGGATGGATGAAACAAATAATTGCTGGTTGAACAAACATAAAATTGAGAGTACATCTCTTAATTCTGATCATCCATCCATTATCCAACCCGCTATATCCTAACTACAGGGTCACGGGGGTCTGCTGGAGCCAATCCCAGCCAACACAAGGCAGGAAACAGACCCTGGGCAGGGCGCCAGCCTACCACAGGGCACACACACCAGGAACAATTTAGGATCACCAATGCACCTGACCTGCATGTCTTTGGACTGCGGGAGGAAACTGGAGCACCTAGAGGAAACCCACGCAGATACGGGGAGAACATGCAAACTCCATGCAGGGAGGACCCAGGAAGTGAACCCGGGTCTCCTTACTGTGAGGCAGCAGCGCTACCCAATTCTGATCATGGTTGTACTATATAAAAATACTTTGAAAATATTTCATAATTGTATGAAAAAAAGATGAGACATATTCTTTCAATGCATTGTGCAAAGTTTGCGTTGGAGTAGTTTTGGGAGATCACAGTTACAGAGGACTGAATTCACCCAACTGTCCTGAACCAATATGTTCCTTTCTCTTCATTGGAATGCTCTATAAAATCTCCAAAAGACTTACTGCAAAATCAATGTGGCCCTGGATTCCTAAAGCTGTTAGAGCTGTAGCTACACTACGATATAATTTATCTGCAATGATAGTCTGCTTAAGTGACACCTTTGTGCATTTGTGACCTTAAGCAGACAGGTCACGCTTTCAAAGAGACAGGATAGGACAATATTATACGTGTAATCTCTGACTAATGGCCATTTAGCTGACCTGCTGGAATAGAAGCCACAAAGCATTGCAGACTTGTACCTGAAGCATTTTTCCTATTAATTAAAAGGTTGTTTTAGTGCTTCTTCTTACTCACTAACATCAAAGATCTCAGAAAGACACAGACAAACACACAAGCTGTAAAAAAAAGTAATCGTTTTTTCTATACTTTTGCGTATATTTGATGTCACATGGAGTCTCAGAGATCAGATGACCAGATAGTTCAGAGAAAACAGAATGCTGTTGTCTAGGTAAAGATTTCAGCTCCCATTTCCATCAGGTTTCCATGCACTATTAAACAAAAGATGGCAATTTTGATATAGTATTGGTAGATCATTTGTACAGTACAAAGCGCACTACTTTTAAAGAAAGGATTGCTTTTCATTTAGTAAAATGATAACTGATTTTTTTCCTTTCTTTCTTTTTTCCTTATACATTGTTCTGCACATTATATCTAGACAGAGGAGGTTAACATATTAATAATACTATTTTTTTAAAAATTGCATTCCCTTATGAGTGTTATCCTGTAGTTTCATCAATAGCCTGTAGATGGCAGTGTGTTTTTAATTAAGATACATTATTGAGCTTTCAAAAAACAAAAATATGAATTATTCACCAACATATACTTTTTCCAAATTTAAATATGATTAAATAAGTTTAAATTAAGTACAAAAAAAAATCTCCCAGCCTCTATAGCAATTAAAATTTTCTATCCTATACTTTCTATAAGATGTTATATTTTGATTTCCAGTGAAGTATGTTTACGGCTTATAGTTTATAAGGTCATTCTTGTCAGGTGTACAGAGTACAGAGCAATTCTTATTTGCATGTCCTAAATGAACATTCAGCACGTCTCCACACTCTGGTGCTAAGATCAGTGACTATCCATATTACTAACCGAAGGTTATAAACTGGATATGGACGCTGGGCGCTGGGCGCAGGGCACATCGAGGCACACGCGCACTGCTTGCTGCACTGCACAGAAAACACAGAAACGAGAAGGTTGTAAACCGGATGTCACGCGCACTGCCGCAATGCAACGAGCCCGCCACCTGTAAGCTAGACTTGCTCTAATCCACTGTGCCAGTAATGTAGATCACATAACGGACATTCAGTTTGGCGCCCGCCCCAGAGTCCAGAGTCAAACACAGCGGCGTCCCAAAACGCTGTGGCGCCCGCCCCAGAGTCAAATGCAGCGACTTCCCAAAACGCAGCGGCTTCCTGGAGTCAGTAGGTGGCGCCCAAATAACACAACGTAATGCGCCGTGGCGCCCGCCCCAGAGTGAAACGCAGCGGCTTCCCAAAACGCAGCGGCTTCCCAGAGTCAGTAGGTGGCGCCCAAACAACACAACCTGTGAACTACACTTGCTCTAATCCACTGTGCCAGTAATATAGATCACATAACGGTCACAGGCTCTAACCCAGCGGCTTCCCACACTCAGTGGCTGGCACACGAACACCACAACCTGTAAACTGAACTTGCTGTGCAAACCTCTGCCAGCAGTCGGTGTCAGCAAAGGCAACGGAATCACGTCTCCACAAAACGAGACCACTTTACCACAGATATGCTTATGTAGTTAGATGACATTTCCCCAGACGCACCCACCCTCCATGATATGTCATCCATCCAGATAGCGGACGGAACAGAAACTGATTGCCATTCTTGGGTTTCCGATTCGCTGGCGAATCGCGGGCTTACTTGTAATTACCTTAACTCAAAAGTTTGGTTCCTCTTACCTAAAATATAGTATAGTTCCCATGGGTCCAGACCTGACAGTGACATGCTCCTCACGTGGCCAAGACATTTCCAATGGAGCGGGAATATCTGGAGAAGCCGGCATAAAAGTAGTCCCATGAGCAGCATTGGAAGGGGTGTGCAGACACAGCACTGAGAGAGCACTTGATTTCATCGCCCTGTGCCTAAAGCCCATCAACTGATGCATGGCGACTGGTGAGCCTCAGATGAGGATCCTGGTCTTGGATCTTCTAACAGAACCATGGACAATGTAGTATATCTGTTGCCTCTTACCGTGGTGAATGAAATGAGGTGGAGCCAGGGTGCAGGTATATATGAGTGTGCAAGGCCACTGAAGAAGCCAAAGGTCCTTTTTAGGGCTAATCACCAGTAATCGGTGTAAAGGTAATTCCATTCCTTCATCTCTCACACTCCAGGTCGTTACAATTAAATATGTGCCAGCTTTTACAAAGCAGCTTCTTTTTCCATTCAATGACTTTGAAAACTACAGCAGATTGTCATTGTGCGGAGTATATTTCAGATGTCATACTGAGAGACGAAGTCCAAAAATGGATCTTTGGTATTAAAATAAAAGTAGTTCTCATAAAGGAGTATGCAAAATTTTCATAGTGGTTTAGGCAGTGGTATGAGCAACAGAAGGAAGTTGATAGAGTGGCACTCAAAAGTTCAAGTTCAGAAGGTCACACAGTACCCTAAATAAAAAAGAAGTGGTTAGAAGTTGATGTGAAAAGGCGATTGTCTGAGTGTCAAACGGAAGTGTATTTGGGACACAGAGAAGAAAAATAAGAAAAATAGCGCCACAGTGAAGAAAAAAGGTCTATGTCAAAATTAAATTCAAAATGTTGACTTTAATCTCTAAATTTCCAGTTTAATCTTGTACTTTATTTTGTCATTAAAGTGGAATGTCGTAAACTTCATTTTAATATCAATGTTTAATTTACTAGAGTTTCTCAAATCCCATCATATCTAAAGTAGCACGTTAAATGCTTCATATTCTATGTGCTCCTATGTGTGCTTCTTAAAACAGGCTTTCTCTTATGCAACAGTAACATGCAGGCAGTGATCACCACACAGAATATACATTACATTCATGATATTACAGCTCTCTGAACACTTTAGAATACTAAGATGTATACTTGATATAATTTTCATGATGAAATGCATTAAAGTATGTATTTAACATATGGGGGCACGGTGGCACAGCAGTAGCGATGACTGCCTCGTGTGACCCCGAATGGAATAAATTATTGCAGCAGTACTGTGTCTGTCAAATGTACCAACCCCCAATTCCTGTCCTTCCATTTTCTTTTTCCATGTAACCAATCGCCATGATAAGCGTCTATAATAAATATAAAACCAGCTGTAATCTTAGAACACAGATTCTTCCAAACATTTAAGGAACTTTGAAAAATCTTCATTATACATGCTTAAGTATTCCATCTACCCATCCATCCAGAGTCGCGCCAGTCCCAGCAAGCACCAAGCACAAGGCAGGAGCAATCCCTACATGGGGCACCACCTCATCACTACCACTGCGCCACCGTGCCCCCATATGTTTAATTATTAACAGTATACATTATTTAAATGAAGTTAACAATTTACCTGTAGAATGTAATATATATATACTTTAATGCATTTCATCATAAAAATTATTTCAAGTACACATTCTAGTATTCTAACAGCACACAGCTCCAAAAAGATAGTTCTTGGAAGTCTAAATCGACTTAGAAGCCAGTCATAATTATTTGTAAATATGTGCTCTCTTCTATTGAATTGAATTGAATTCCTTTATTGTCATTGTATGATACAATGCAACTCCTCCATAAACTTATTTTCCTATAAAATGATAATAATAATAATTTGTGTTTCATGATTGATCAAAATTATATGCAAGTCGATACTTGCCTGTGTTCACTCATCAGTAGTAAGTATGGAGTAATAATTAGGATTGTCGAGTTCACAGAATCGCCACTTCTCCCCAGAAAAGAGTTGTCCTTCTCCTTTCCCGACTTCAGCTTGCCTGGGTGAGGCAGAGCAGCTCATTTTATATTGGACCCAGGATTGCTACCCAGGAAGCACTTCTGGGTTAGGCGGACCCTCCTGAAAGGGAGTTCCCCAGCAGCTTCATCTGGTGGCACCCAAGTACCCCAACAGGGCTGTCCATCAGGACTATAGCTCCAATGTTACCCTGCACGTGTGTAAATGTGAGCTCCAGTAGCAGGATGCTGTCACACATTATTTAGAGGGAATACAGGGAACAGCAGTCTCCCTCTGTCATTCTGTTATCATGGATGCCCATCCATTATTGTCTCTCCATTATATAGGCTTCCTGGCCAGGAAAGTCACCATCAGAGTCACCATCAAAGACACCAACTAGTGTTATCAGTGACATAAGTTTTAGTTTGGCCACTAAAAAACACACACAAAATGGTGAGGAACTCAAGAAAAATGATCCCTAATTGGTGTTGCAATAACTTCATAAACACAACAGTAGAATATAAATATTTTATGTGTTAAAATTACACAACACATTTCCATGTTTCTAACTTTGTATCAGCAGCACAGGGGGGAAATGGCAGTTTAATGATAGGAGGTATTCTCGTTGGAATACATTAAGCATGTGTCGTTGACCATGATAAATGCAACAGTCCAAATGAAATGTTGAAACAATAAGGTGAGGCAGAATAATAGGCACATGATGGCGCAATAAAGAACAAAATGATATGTTCAGCTGTTGGCTCCAGTTAAAAAGCTCCAAAGAGCAGTCACACTTTAGAGTCAGAGCTCCTTCAGGCAGGTAGCTCATCTCCCAAATGAGAGCTCTCTGCTTTTATAGTTGATGGGCCAAAAGGATCGGAGTCAGTTGCCCTCAATGGGTGCCTTCTTTGAACTGTGGGAGGAGAAAGGGACAGAAGAGTCAGCGACCATGCCCCCTAGTGTCCTGGGGTGGTAGTGCTTATCTACGATGAGCTCAGAAAGTTACCCACTGATGCAGATGTACGTATAAAACATCCTAATATCAAATAAGTGTCACTCTAATGCTACAACATACCTAACCATTAATTCTGACCATGTGTGTTCTTTTCTGTGTTTTTGAAATGCATACTTCCAATGGGAATTATTGCCACATCACAAAGTGCACATTATTTCAAGCAGGTCCTACAAACATCACATTGATTTCAGTTTACTGCACAGTCCCCCACTCTAAATCCAATAAAGGATCTTTGCAATGAGGTGCAACGATAGCTTAACAGCAAGAATGTGTGGCAAAAAAATATGTAGATGTTTGGCTCTTGCTTTCTACCTGTGAAATATCTACACTTTTAAAATCTTCATGACATAATTCAACAGGACTACGAAGCTTGGAGTATGGCCCTAAAAACTAGATTTATTTAAACATTGAAAAAATTAAGCTTCAGTTTAAATGGATTTAATGAGCGCATGGATACAGAGGACCTAAGACTCCATTTTCTATGTTTGATAGTAATCTTGCTTCACAGGTAAGTCACAGGAAGTTTGACTCTGTTTCTAGTACTCTGAAAAAGCAGACCCACAGAAGGATCTGGTCTAACAAATTCACAGAAGTAAAACAACTACTGTAGTTTGAAAATTGACTAGAGTGAGAAGAAGAACATCTATATTACATTCATTAATGGAATGGTCAGACTCAGAGACTGACAAACAGAAACAAGATTTGCTGCAACCTGAAACGGAATACTGTCAGACCTTGCAAAGCACTGTAAGAAAAAATATAATAGATAAAATGAGGTTGAATGTAGAGTATAAAATTTGCTTTTTCATTATGTGAATATGTTCTGCAATTGTTGAAAATTAGCTGGTGGAGGCTTTTTAATTCAAAAAGCATTTTCATGTATCATAGTGTCGCTCAGCAGAGTAGCTACTTGGGGTATGTGTTAATTAATCGATCAACATTTCTTTTATATAGCACCTTTCATTGCTAACACCTGCTGTCTCGCTTAACCAGATATATTTAAAGTGTTTGAATTTGCACAGTGAGATGCATTTTAACATTATGTTGCACACGCTTTTGAAGACAGGACTTTACTGTGCCTGTTTGTCACTCATTATAGAAAGAAAACCAAGTTGTGACTCTTACATTGGACACAAGGGGGTAAAGAAATAACCCTATTGCTGAGCACAATGCTGGAGATAGTAATATGAAATGTAAAAACAACATGTGATCCATTTGTTCATTTTTAGTTATTATCATATGTATGTGTAGTATGTTCACTGCAGGTGCATTCAGAATAATTTAAGCTATACAGTGACTATTCAGCTATCGCGCCCCCACTATATCGCGGAAAAATTCAATAAGTACATCCTACCTGTAGTGTTCTTTGCAGCCAATTCATAACAAAGCATTCGGCTTTCAGCAGTCACTATGGTAGACAAAGAGTTTTGCGTTACAGTACCCAGATAATTTCTTACATGGCCCATTATTGTTTTAAGACCTACGATGGCGCCCAAGCATCCTGCATCTTCTAAGAAGGGAAGGAAAGCATTATGCGGACGTCACTCGCCATTACGGCTTGAATGAATCAACGGTACGCTACATTATTATTATTATTATGTTACTCATATCCTTAGCCCGACATCCACATATCATATGTTTTTACAAAGTGTGTTTTAATAAGTTTACATGTGTTTAAAGCATGTGGGAGGGGTATTTTAAGGCTTAAACTATAAAAAAAATGTTTATTTATATGGTCTTTCTATATCGCGGATTTTTCACCAATCACTGATGGGTCTGGAACAGTAACTTCCGCGATACGTGGGGGATTACTGTATTTTGTATTTTTCTCTGTGCTTTTTCCTTCTACAAATTTAACTTTTAGCAGGCAGCAACCCTCATGATGTAAATATACACTGAAGGTCTGTCAAGTCAAAAGGAAGTGTTTGGTGTGGGAGTAAAGATACATTTTCAGTTTATAATATAATTTGGTTAATTTTGTTTGGTTACATCATATAAAAGCTACAATCAAGCTTAGCACATGTTTTTAAGGAAGCTTTCTTTTATATTATGTTAGTGAGTCATAGTAAAGTACATTGAAGTCATTTCTACATGAATGACTTGTTTAAAAGTACATTTTGATGTGTGGCATCTGTGGGCTGAACATAATGGGGATCCTGTTGTTTATTGGCTCAGGTTACACAAGAAGATTACTTAAAAAGTCTGGGGAAAGTTGCAAATTAATGAAGAAGAGATGCATGTTTTCTTGTTATTGAACAGATCCAGAGCTGATTTAGCTTCCCATTACAAATGTTTCCCTAGACTACACATCCTGTTTCTCCCAAATAGATAAATAGTATCATGCAAAAATATTAAATGAGTGCCAATTGAAACAGAAAGCAGCATGGAAACCCATGCAAATACATGATGTAATACAGAAGATTGAATTTAATTGCTGAATCATCCTATTTTCAGTAAAATTTATGGATTCTGGCAGTCATATTAAGCAAAAGTACTCCAAAATGGTCAATTGTTCAGTTCTTCAAAAGGTGTCTTTGTTAGATGCATGTTTGACTCAGAATGTTCTGATAACATTGTGAAAAGGTATAAGGCCTCTTATGATATCATAAAGGATTATACAGTATATGTTGTAGCAGATAGAGGCTTTGTCCACCTCTTGAACCCTCAGGTACCACTCTAAACACCAGGTAAAAGTATAACAACTATTTATTTTGTTATTAAACTGTGCACAAAGCACTCTCCACACCACACTCATAAACACTATTCTCCAACAATAAACAATACTCTCTCCTCCTCGCCCAGACACTTTGCCACCCTACCTCCCAGCTCAGCTCAGTGTCTGGGCTTTCCCATAGTCCTTTTATATCCCCTGACCCGGAAGTGGTTCCTGGCCAAACCCACAAGTCCGTTTTCCTCCTGGGTCAGGGTAAACAGTCCTTTTATTCATCCCGGATGCACGTCGCTCCTTCCGGTCACGTGATGCTGACGCACTCCCGGGTTATAGGGCACACAAGAGCCCACTAGCCCCCCTACAGTGACTCCCGTTGGCCCCCAAGGTATCCAGCAGGGCTGTGTATATAAACTACAAAGTCCAAGAGGCCCTGCTGGAACTCGGGGCACCATCATGCTGTCCGGAGGGCTCCTCCTAGCAGCCTGGGGGTGGCGACCGGAGTCTGTAGCCGGTCGTCCATCACAATGTATACCATACTGTAATCTTAGTAGGAGTTGTACTATTGTTATGTCTACCCAGAGTCCTGTGAAAGTCTATTTGTATGTCTACCCAACATGCAACACATTGTCACTCTTCAATGCTGCAATAAACAATAATGCATTAAAACATATAACTCCATTTTATTATCAAATAAAAGAGTGTTCTTGATATTCATTGTAACTGTTTCACTAGCAGAGACAGAAGCATATAGTTTTTTCCAATGCTGCCTTCTCACAGCATTGTAAGGCATACAAAAAATTGTGACAGAATATCAAAAGCAAAGATGTAATATAACAAATAGTGTGTATAAATATATAATACTTGAAAACACATATTGAATATATTTTATGTGAATATATAGAGTAATAACAAGAGAAAACAAAGATAATGTGGTGCTACGGAAACAACCAATGAACTCCATAAATAAGCATGTAGGTAAATCACTTAATAAATCAAAAAGGCAGAGAAATGTTTTTTCCACTATACTGGACATTTTGTCATCTTATCAGATGTGAGTCTTGAAGTGACTAGCGACTTCCACTGAGGCCAGTTGTTAAATGCCACTGGACTGGAAGGGTTGAGGCTTCTCATGGAAGTGGAAGTGACACCATTGTTTGATGAGTCTCTGGTCTTCATTTCTGAAGGCAAAAGATGGAGGGGTATACATGACAGCACCAACCCCGTGACTCAGGGTGGAATTACAACTAGCACAGAAGCCCTAAAGACACCCCGTACTCATGCATATGAGGACTTGTGACAGAAAGTTTGGTCATTTTGAAAATAGTTCACTTTGGAACTCACATCTAAAAAGACATTTTTGCAATTATAGTTTGTTTACTTCATTCCAACAATACCAGTTCACCAGGGTGGTACCCCAACTTTTTGTCATTGTATGTCTGTTTTTAACACCTCTTAAAGCATAAGGATCAATCTTGAAACAGTACAATATAAAAGCTAAATTTTTAAGCTGAAGTTTGCAGTGCAAGAAAAAGGAACGGTATATCTCCTGTTCATTTTAGCCTCACTCATGACTCGGATTCAATTACCTATGAAGATGCCTGTTTTACTTTGTTATCAGATCACCTATGGTTTGCACTTAACACAAAAGATACTAACTAACCCCTTAGGTTTTTTTCTAGATGGCAAATGTTAAGAATGGTACAAACCAACTGAGTAACTGTAACCTGTAAACATCTTAGCCGTCTTACTGTCTGCACTGCACTCCACATGTTTCACTCTCGAGTACCCTATGCCATGCTGCTGACTAACTGGGGCTGTCTTTAATTCCAAACCATTATTTCAATTCAGCTTACCACTAGCAGATGACATTGCAAAGGCATCCCTTCGTGCCTTACGGATTGCAGTTAGACAAGGAATTAAAAATCTAACCTCCTGGCCAACTTGTTGCAGCCAGACAGAGAAATTGGCTTTAGGTTTTCATTCACAAACTATATTTATCTGCATCAATGACACAAAAAAACTGAAATGGGTTAAACCTTCATGCAGTCCAATTAGTAACAGAAAGACGCTGGTGAACATTCATAGGTGGCTCAATTTCTTAGTTGCAGATTATGTCTTCTCATTCAAAAGTGAAAAAAAGATTTCTTTCTGAAGAAGAGATTAGGCTCTCTGAAAGTGCCAGGTCTTTAAAAGGCAGCAGCTTCCCCTCTTTTTAAGCCCAATAAGCACATAAAATAAAACACCCTGGTTAACTTAGCAATAGGTTCTCATCTCTGGTAGCAGGGTGTGCTGACATTTTAATAGTTTTTCAAAACAAACTGAAAGTATGCACAAAAATAAAATGAAGAAAATGTTACAAAACACTTTTATTACTCAAACTTATCAACAGCAAACTCATCCTATACTCAGCTGAATGTTAGTTCCCTCGTACTCAAAGCTCATAAATAAAATGACTGTATAAAGCACTCTGAAATCCTGCTTCATGCTCTAAATCTCCCAGCATACACTGCAGTCAGCTTGACCAAACTTGACTAAAGGCCTATCACCTATTACCTTTATGACACGTAATATTCAAGGTGAGAAGAATCAGAGCTCTGGTTACAACAGCCATCTTTAACCACACATAATCTCAAAAACATCTAGCAAAGCAAATTATTCTTAAATATTTGCTTATATTTCTAGTACTAAAAGCTAATAAGGCAAGATGCAGAAGGCAGGACAATAAGGAAAAAGATGATCTACTGTGGCAACCCCTAACGGGAGAAGCCAAAAGAAGAAGAGGAAGTTGTAATATAAAAGCACCTTGTATTATGGTTTATTTTTTTCTTTATTTTTTTGTGCCATCCCTGAAGTGTTTTTTGAAAAAACCAAGTGTATAGTTAAGGATTTTTTTAACCCAATGATTCTGAATTTGACATTATTTTGCCTCTAGAAAGTGTTGTTTAAAAGTTAAATTATTTTACCATCTTTTTCATTACACCATTTTGTGGAGTAGTTATTGCTGCATTTCTAGCTAAACAACCTGTCCTTGACCATCTGTGATATCAAGTGGTCATGGGTATAAAGGTCATGATGAACATTTGCTGTTCTTCTGAGTTTTCAGAGAACAAAAAAGAGATTAATTAGTTTATATTTTTTGAGATTTCTTGTTTAGTGATTCTAATTCAATGATGTGACTCCGATTTAGGGTTTTGTCTTTGGTTTTCATGATCGTCAGCTTCCTGGTTATAATTCTTACCTGTCCATTGTTTCACGTCTTTTCTCCTGGTCCTTTTTTAAAGCTATATCTCGTTCAGGGCAGTACACAATATAGTACAATAAAACTTTTTTTTATAGCGCTCTTCACTAAGTGCAGGCACAGAGCGCTGTCAACAATTCTCAGTTAAAATTCAAATATAGATTATCTTAATTACTAAATGCAGAACTGGTACACATAAAAAACAGTTTTTTTAAAACACTTAGAGCAAGGTAGAAACTGATTAAACAGAAATGGAAACCAACAATAAACAATCTGTCCATTAATTAACTGATAGCCAGGTGATAACAGAGAAGATTAAAATTGTAAAATAGGAAGTCAGCCTCAAAGTCACAGTCCTGAAGACCTCGGCCAACTGGCCATCTACCTGCTGCTGGGTTTCTATAGGGGGTCTGTGCTGGCCATCCTATCTGATGAGAGAATCTTTCCATTTGATGATTTCAATGCTGTTTTATCTGAGATGACTTTTCCATATGCAGAAGAGCAACCTGGGAGTAGAGCAGTGGAACCAAGTGCCACATCCAGATACTGAGAAGAGAAATAGAACAGAGGAGGGTTTGTAACAGTTTAAAAAAAATCCATCCATCCATTATCCAACCCACTATATCCTAACTACAGGGTCACGGGGGTCTGCTGGAGCCAATCCCAGCCAACACAGGACGCAAGGCAGGAAACAAACCCCGGGCAGGGCGCCAGCCAACCGCAGGGTGTGCACACACACACACACACCCACACACCAAGCACACACTAGGGACAATTTAGAATCGCCAGTGCACCTAACCTGCATGTCTTTGGACTGTGGGAGGAAACCGGAGCACTCGGAGGAAACCCATGCAGACACAAGGAGAACATACAAACTCCGCGCAGGGAGGACCCGGGAAGTGAACCCAGGTCTCCTAACTGCAAGGCAGTTTTAAAAAAATTATACTGATAGATAGATAGATAGATAGATAGATAGATAGATAGATAGATAGATAGATAGATAGATAGATAGATAGATAGATACTTTATTAATCCCAAGGGGAAATTCACAAAAAAAGTGAATTTATAGATTATTGATTAATCTATGAACTTATATTCCTGTATAAATGGCTAACAAAAAGAAATACAGTATGCACAGCTAATCAGCAGCTCTAGTCAGGGTATGATAGCCTAAAGTACTGAGTCTTCCTTGATGTTATATGTACAGTGAAGATTTTGGTAAAGGCAAAACTTTTTTTGGAACTTCTAGCCTAGCACTTGACTAAAAGCATAACCATCATAGGGTTAGCCAGGATGATGTTTCCTGTTTTCTGGATGAAGGAACAGTCATTAGGTAGACGTGGTGTAAGTGAAAGTAGATGGTGAACCACTGGCTCTGTTAGTACAGAGTTCTGTATACAATGTCATGTAACACCTTAAGAACCACTGTATATCCTTTTAAAATGAACCATTTGAGTATCACGTGAGGGGCAAATGAACAGAAGGTTAAATCATCATTATCAAATTAGGTAAGAGCAGAATCACAATAAAGACACAACAATTTATCAGTTTTCTCAGTGCAATCTTTGTTTTTCATCAAACAGAGAAAGCAAACAGCGAATTGAAAACTCATTAAGCAGTTAGTAAAATATAGAAGTTCAAAGTTTTGGTGTTAATTATGCAATACAGAGTTAAATGAAATAACTCACAACACAATTCTTTAGATGGAATATTGAACAAATTGTTTTTATTTCCAATCTCTTTACATACTGTACAAGAAAAATTACAATAGCCACATAGAAAAATGGATTTCAAAGAAACGTGAGCACAGTAGATAAATCATATGTCTTATCTTTTCTGTTTTTTAGCACTACCTTAATGTATCCCACAGTACTGAATTCAATTCTAACAAAAGATAATAAAGAAAGTGTTGATTTTTACTGATTTACCAGATTAGAGGAGCCAACCATATATATCTGTCATCTGCAGATTCCCACTGTAGGTCTGTGCTTAAATGTATCATTCAAAAGATGGAACTACTGTCACATTTATGATAAATCAAACATTAAATTACATGTGTTGGGCCAGTTGTTTAGAAGGTGGAATGAGTGAAATTCTATTTAAAATATGTACATAATGAATTTATTAATAGAATTAATAACTGTTGTATTTTATAGTAATCATAGAATGTACTCAGTAGAAAATACAAGTAAACCCAGTAAGATTTGTTTAACATAGTGACATACATTTACCTTTACTTGATTCTTACCAGTTATCATCCATCTTTTTTCTAAGCCTAGCTGATACAGCTTCAGCATTACAGAGAGCTTTAGGCAAACCCAAAAACAGTGAGTGTAACAGAACAGGTCCTGAACAGTCCATAAGTCTACTGCACAGAACACTCCTTTACACTCCTGCAGTCTCTCATGCAGATTCAATTTAGAGTTAACAAGTTAATGTGTCATACATGTGACAGGAACAGTAGAGGAGGATTTGGATGGAACACTGTCACTCACCACTCTCAGCCAGGAAGACCAATACCAGGTAGAGGACTCATAACCTCACCTTAATCCCATCACCGACCCTGCCTCTTCAACATGGCATCAATTGTTAATTGACCATGAATTGCCTGGCAGACATTTGCCAAACTTATTATTAAATTTAGTACCCAACATTTTTTCAATGTGTCCTCTCATCATATTTTGCCTGTGAAACTCACTTTGTTTGGGATGTGGTAGAATACAGTACATACCAAATACAGTCTTCAGGAGGTAATGCAACTGTTCCTCTCCTTACCAAGCACAAATAAAAAGTTCAAGGTAATCTAAACAAGAATATTCAACCTAAAAATTAGATGTTATGACATCTCAGTTAAGAAAACACATGCAAATAAACGGTTATTAAGTGAAAGGACATTTATAGACAGTGTTGTGCAAGTTCACACCTCACAAGAACTAGCTCAAAGTTCAGTTCACACAGATTAAAATGAATAAATTCACGTTCATAGTTCACCATTTCAATTTTGAACTAGTTCATGTTCAGTTCATTTTTTATTTTTTAAGGAGTGAAAATAAATAACCCATGAGTTTACTTTTTCAATTTTGCATGCCTTATATTAGGCTATTACAGTGTCCTTGAATAAACTACAATAATTATGAAGACTTTTTTTATATAAATACACTTTATTGAGTTATACCCAGCAACAAACATGTATGACCATATATGCTATTATCTTCCAAGTCAAAAAAAAATTAAATAGATGCAAGTATACATTTAAATTACCACTCCATTTTCAACCATGTGACACAAATGGTGACTGTGGAAAATCAGTGTGTAGGTGAACTAACCTATTATGCTGCTGGTCAGAATTCACTCCACATATTGCATGTCCAATGGGGAAAAATATAAAGTGGCCTCGTGAAGTACAACGTTTTCGTAAAAGCGAAAGCAGAGCTTCACTGCATGCTCGTGTCAGCAGGCGTGCAACTTAAGCACAAGCAGGCAGACACAGGCAGAGCCTATTTGATTTTATGTTTTTTCCGAATACAAAGAAATGGCAAAAATTTGTACGAAATAAATATTCGTAAAACTCCACTATTTGTGCTTATCTGAATACCCTATTCGGATTTGGCTCCACCCCTACATTGCAGGGTAAGGCAAAACATTTAATCTGGACCTTAACCAGATCCAGAATGTCACATAAAACTGAACTAGCTCATGTTCAAGTTCTTCACTTGCAAATACGTTACGTTAAGTTCACCGTTCTTAGAAAAATGAGATTGTTCAATAAACATGCTCTTTTGAACTAGTTCATGTACAACACTGTTTATAGAAACATTACAAACCACAGTTAAATTTGATGTGATTCAGTTTGTGGTAACACACCATGCCCAGAAAAAATAAAATCAGTGATGGTCCTCTTTAATCTAAAAAGGGTAAAGGAAAATTTTCCAAAAATAGAACGTCTGTCAATTCAAGGTAGTTAACAAGAAGAATAGTTCATGACTATTATCAAAATACCCAGAAGTTGCTCTTTTTCTAAATTCTAACCAAACATTTTGACTGCATGATGCTGTTTAAAGTTTCACACTCCCCTTGGGACAATTTGAACAATGTTTTCCACCTCCCTTGCTGAGGTAAATATCAAAACTCATGAGTCCATATTAAAGCCTGCTCACCAGTAAGAACTTTTCAAAAGTGTACTTGAATGAGACCCTAGATACTTGCTATCAGGTCTGACGAACCTCCAATCAGACTTGTTGGTGGATGGGTCTGATGATTAAGGCTTATTTTAAGGGATCTAAAGGGTCACTGAGTCAAGGGGTGAGCTTACTTTTTCAAAGAGGAATATAAAATTTCTGCATATTGTAATAACTATGGTAAAATCCAATTTTTGCGTATTCGTTCTCAAATCTTAAAATGAAATATGGTAAACTTTAAAAACTGTGTTTTCACCACACCTTACAAACAGTTGTTACTTTCATTTACACTCTTTGACTGTTTTGTGTGCTGTACATCAGGAGTTCCTTTCTTGTCTTTACTTTTAACTAAAAACTTCTATTTTTTCCAAAGGGGTGTTGCTCGCTTTGCAGTGTGTTTCCTCATTTGACATGACTGTGAGTTTTGTTGACCTGTTTGTATATGTGGTGCGTTTATACAGAATTACAGTTAGGTCCATAAATATTTGGACAGAGACAACTTTTTTCTAATTTTGGTTCTGTACATATAAATGTATGAATTATTATTATTATTACCACAATGAATTTTAAATGAAACAACTCAGATGCAGTTGAAGTGTAGACTTTCAGCTTTAATTCAGTGGGGTGAACAAAACGATTGCATAAAAATGTGAGGCAACTAAAGCTTTTTTTAACACAATCCCTTCATTTCAGGGGCTCAAAAGTAATTGGACAAATTAAATAAATGGAAATAAAATGTTCATTTCCAACACTTGGTTGAAAACCCTTTGCTGGCAATGACAGCCTGAAGTCTTGAACTCATGGACATCACTAGATGCTGGGTTTCCTCCTTTTTAATGCTTTGCCAGGCCTTTTGCAGCGGCTTTCAGTTGCTGTTTGTTTGTGGGCCTTTCTGTCCGAAGTTTAGTCTTCAACAAGTGAAATGCATGCTCAATTGGGTTAAGATCAGGTGACTGACTTGGCCATTCAACAATTTTCCACTTCTTTGCTTTAATAAACTCCTGGGTTGCTTTGGCTGTATGTTTTGGGTCATTGTCCATCTGTATCAAGAAACACTGCCCAATCGATTTGACTGCATTTAGCTGGATTTGAGCAGACAGTATGTCTCTGAACACCTCAGAATTCATTCGGCTGCTTCTGTCCTGTGTCACATCATCAATAAACACTAGTGTCCCAGTGCCCCTGGCAGCCATGCACGCCCAAGCCATCACACTGCCTCCACCGTGTTTTACAGATGATGTGTTATGCTTTGGATAATGAGCTGTTCCACGCCTTCTCCATACTTTTTTCTTGCCATCATTCTGGTAGAGGTTGATCTTGGTTTCATCTGTCCAAAGAATGTTTTTCCAGAACTGTGCTGGCTTTTTTAGATGTTCTTTAGCAAAGTCCAATCTAGCCTTTCTATTCTTGAGGCTTATGAGTGACTTGCACCTTGCAGTACACCCTCTGTATTTACTTTCATGCAGTCTTCTCTTTATGGTAGACTTGGATATCGATACGCCTACCCCCTGGAGAGTGTTGTTCACTTGGTTGGCTGTTGTGAAGGGGTTTCTCTTCACCATGGAAATGATTCTGCGATCATCCACCACTGTTGTCTTCTGTGGACGTCCAGGTCTTTTTGCGTTGCTGAGTTCACCAGTGTTTGCTTTCTTTCTCAGGATGTACCAAACTGTAGATTTTGCCACTCATAATATTGTAGCAATTTCTCGGATGGGTTTTTTCTGTTTTCACAGCTTAAGGATGGCTTCTTTCACCTGCATGGAGAGATCCTTTGACCGCATGTTGTCTGTTCACAGCAAAATCTTCCACATGCAAGCACCATAGCTCAAATCAACTCCAGGCCTTTTATCTGCTTAATTGATAATGACATAACGACGGACTTGCCCACACCTGCCCATGAAATAGCCTTTGAGTCAATTGTCCAATTACTTTTGAGCCCCTGAAATGAAGGGATTGTATTAAAAAATGTTTTAGTTGCTTTACATTTCTATGCAATCATTTTGTTCACCCCACTGAATTAAAGCTGAAAGTCTGCACTTCAACTGGATCTGAGTTGTTTCATTTAAAATTCATTGTGGTAATGTACAGAACCAAAATTAGAAAAAAGTTGTCTCTGTCCAAATATTTATGGACCTAACTGTATGTCTCTTGATTCTTTTAATTATGTAGTCTTTTCAAGAGCTTACTAATTCCTCACTTTGAAAGACATTGCATGAAACTGATTGGTTTTCCCCATGTCAACAATGATAAAGCTCTCTTATACTTGTTAACATATGCTCTCTACATTAGAAATACACAGAAGGTAAAGATAGCTTACTGATTTAAACGTCTAAAAATAGCAGTGACATTGGACAAGCATGATATACCCAAAGGACCTTCAAACTTATCTGAAATAAGTATGTGAGCGGTAGACATAATATAACTTTAAAGGTTCAGAGGATTTGCTTTGGGATAACCTATACATACAGTATATAAGAAGATTACAATCAGATGGGAACAAGGGCAGGCCCATCAAGGTATTTTCCTAGCATCATATGACAATCCAGACGATTCCATTTTTTAGTCAAAGATTTAAATATATTTATTTTTATTGTATAACCTTGCAGGTTGTTTAAAAAGTTGTTGAGAATTGTGCTTTTGACATGCATGTGCTACCTAGACTAAAGAAATATGTAATATGTGTGTTTAAATAGTTAAATGAACATGCTCTTCCCAGGCTTTTGAAAGACTAATAGTGGCCCCTAGTGGTTTAAGGTGTAGGGGGGCAAAAGAGTTGAATATCCTGCAAGTCAGAAGCAGAAATAGAGTTTCAACAGTATGTGTCCATTAATTGATTGATAGCCACTTGACAACTGGGAAGCAGAAATAAAGTTTGTTTGAATAAACGTATGTTGAAAGCATTTGGTTGATTTCACTCTGGAATCAGTGCACGTTTGTAGAGGTGTGCCTACTAGTAGAGGAAATGCCTACTGGTAGATAAAATGGTATGGCGGGAGGGTCACTGGCACCTCTAAGAGGCAGCATCAGATGGAGGAACCAGCAGCTACAGTTGCTAGAATACCAACTCCATTTCATTTATATTCTGATCCCACATTTTCCTTTACACAGCTGTTGAGATGAAATGCCTATGTCAGCAATAAGAGACGTACAATAGGAATGAACTTTGGAAAGATTGCCTTTTGTATACAAACATTGGGATTGGAAGAATATGGAATAAAATAGTAAAGAAAACACCACAAGGAACTTTAGTGAATGAATGTAATTCTAAGGAAGCCTACAATAATGTGTTGTGAAAGACGGAGTTTTTTTTTACAAAGGAACATTAGCATTAAAATACAGAAGGAGGATGCTCATTGTTGACAAAAAAAATCAGAAGCAGCCAGTGTTTTTACCTTTCCTCAAGTGACATAACTAACTCACAGCAGGACTAATACTTTTCCCCCACTTTTAATTAAGCTGTTACCTCATTTCTGCCATTCATGTAGGTGTGACCTGCATTTTTGTTGGGAATTTGCTTGTGCTCAACCTACCATAATCATCTGAAAGTTCGTTTGTATGTATGCATCCAGTGTGTTTTGTGGTCGGGTGGGGGAGAACAACCTGAGGAAGAAACTCTGTGCACCTGTAGGAGGCATTTAAGTTGTTCCATCTGCCATTAATTTCACAGATCAAAGACACCTGCTGTGAGGAAATAAATAAAAATGAGAAAAGAGGGGGAAAAAGCAAATGACAAAAGCTGCTTGTCCCTAAGCTAAATAGGGGGCTGACTGCCATTACCTGAATGTTTTCCATTCAGGGCACCTAAACATAGACAATGCATCCTTTAACCTTTGATAACAAGACAAATTTTACTTGCTAATTTTTTAGTTGACGTAACCATGGCAAGTGTGTATTTTTTTTAACCTAAATGATTTTATTTTCTTCTGGCGTAAAGTTTTATTCTGTCTACAGGTCAGTTTAGTTACACAGGCCAATTAGTGGTGCTACCTTAGCCTGCAGCTAAAAGCCGAGTAATAGCTGGGCAACCCACCCGAGAGGTGATGAATAGCCTGTGGAGATTTAATTTGAAAGGGGGGACCTTTTGAAGCATTTACCTTACATGGGACTTTATTGTCACTGCTGGCTGTTTGATCTTAAAATAATTTACTTAATGATCTCACCATGGGAGCAATTGGTCCTGCTCGATTAGGCTGTAAGGCCTAATGGACATGGGAAAAAAGCGAAGGGCACTCTATTTAAAAGGTAAGTACGGGAGACGGAAATGTTAGTGCTTTTTATTGCCTCAAGGAGAAATTTACTAGGGCCACTTTGACAAAAAATATCTGGTAAGTGCTGGTATGGACATTTATTTTCCAAACAGCTGTAAGAAAAGGATAGAAGAAATAAGGTTAGGGCCTACACATTAATGCCTGGCATCAGGAGTGGATTAGAAACTACAGGTCTGTGTATTTGACATGAATCTTAGTGCAGATTCTCCAGAAGCTACCTTTTTATTCTGCCAGTGGAATGCCAGTGACACTATGGCTCTGTCACGTTTCACTGCACTGTTATAGCTGAATCTTGGAAAAAGTAGTTTCTTTTTGTTTATGTACTAAAATTGAAAAAAAGAAGGATAAGCTTAAATTTATTCTGTGTTATAATGGTATTGCAAATAAGCTTGCTTTAAATTACCAAGCATAATACTTGTGTGTACTTTATGTATCTATATGCAAATATAATGTGTGCGTATGGGTCTGTGAGTTTGTAAATTAAAAGACATTCTATGAACAGAGAAAACTAGCCATTGCTTTTGTCTGAATATATATTATATTCAGTCATCTGTCGTCAGGCATTTTGTAAATACGGTATATAGTACAAATGTTTCCCAAATTACATGGGTTAATCACATTTAAAAATCTGAAAAATTAATTATTAAATAATACCTAAATGCCAAAAAATGAATGTGATCCTATCCTGATTTAGATGAGGCATGGCAGTAAAGTGGTTAACACTGCTGTCTGTCACCAGATCCACCATTGCCCACCAGTGTGGACCTTTCTCGCGTTTTCTCTAGATACCCCCTCTAAACTAACACAGAACAAGTTGTGTCGATGTTTGTGTGAATGAGCCTTGTCCAGGGTTGGTTGGGTATCCAGGGTTGGTTCCTGATGTTGCATCTGGATAGGCTCTGCACTGATCTAGGTGGGTTAAGAAAGTTGACGAATGAATGGAGATACTGAGTTATCGTTATTAATCTCAGATAATAATTCAACAGATAACTTTTTGTAAGTTGTAATGGAGCTTGTGTGCAGGGAAGTTAAGAAACAAAAAGCAGGAAATGCTGAAACTGTTTCATAAACTGCATTGAAAAAAATTGTCTTATTTGAGTTCATCTCATCAGCATGAATTGGAATAGCAAGCTGAGAAAATGGATGGATGAACAGATGGATCCTGAAAGGCACCTTTAAATAATATGAATTCTTATTATTATTTCTTTACTTTTTTGCAGTCAACAGTCTATTGAACATTTATCAGAACATAGACTGAAAATAAATGAAATAATGCATTGTATATCATACATATGGAAGGAAAATATGTAGTGGACCTCATCTTATGATTGATACTTAAGAATGCAGTCTTATTCTGTGCTCTATACAGGACTACATCAAACAGTATTTTAGTCACTAAGTTACAACTAGTTTTCTCATCACGTCATTAAACAATAAATAAATCTTCTAAATTATGTTTTTCAGAATATTCTATTTGTTTTATTGTGATTTTAAAAATCAGTCACTACACTACAATAGCATATAATGCAGATCACATTGCACTATTTGTTATTCACAGTTCTGGGTATAAAACTTTAATTCATATGGATTAAGAAGACATTCACTATGTAACACATCAGACATTTGTTTTGTGATGTCATTAATACAAGTATTTATTAAATTACTTCAGTTCTTTACAGTGGAAAAGGCTGAAAAAAATTAAAATACTTCAGATTAAGGTATAATCTCAAACATCCTGTAGCAGAAATTTTCTATATTAAACTATGATGAGGCAAGGAAGAATATTTTCTGTAAGTGAAAATGTCCCATATTAGGTAAGAAATTAAAATAGAAAACAAGGCATAATGTCAACATGTAGTCTCCTGGACATGTATTAATTTCATTAACATATATGATAGCTTTATTTCAGTACAGGAATTTAAATTGAAACTGAACCTTGGTGGCTGAATATTTTTACATAGTAAAAAAAAGCACATTTTAATTATGAAATGATATCTGATTGCTGAGTAAAATTATTTCTAAAGGGCAGCAGACTCATTAACATACATTTATTCTGCTTTATAAAACAGTGTCATGCTGTTAATCTGACACCCAGATGAAAAGCCCCACACACAGTACAGTGTGACTCCACTCCATGTTCAGGTATATGTACTCTATTTAAGCAATTGGGTGTAATAAAAAGATCAGAGGAGAATTCCAACACTGTGGATTATTTCATTTATACATTTTATTAGAGATCTAAAGATATGCATTTGCACTTACCCAGGGAATTAGTACAATAGAATACTGAATGTTTCTTTGAACTAAGGCATTGCCATCCTTTGAGTCCAGTAAAACATAAAAATATTTTGTTTTGAAATTATAACCAGCACTAAGGTTTTCATGCATGATTAAAAAGTATTTTCTGTTAACTTAGAGAGAGTTTTAGAAATAAATGGAGGTAAAAATTATGATATCTGTCTAATAAATAATGAGTGGTGCAAGAATCCTGCATTGCAATAAAATAATTACACATTGCTCTTATGTTACACGCTAGCCGTGTCTTTGAAAGCTAACACTGCTAACGTTTTCTTAATCTCATTTTTTCTTAATCTATAATCTTTAAGAAGATGACAGATTTGTTCATGTAGAATAAAAATGTGGAAAATATATTTTGCCAGAAAGTGAAATGTAGTATTTAAAATTGATAGTTTAGATATTTTGAAAAATCCTTTTGAAAAAATGTATTTTGCAATGGAAAATGATCAATTCTAAAGAGTAACTTCAGCAGTACGTTCTCGCAGTATCTGAGGTGTTGCTGCTAAAAAATAACAAATGGACTAACACAAGTGTTTTGAAATGGCATGCAGCTGCTACATTTTTTAATCACTCCTTAGTATTAGTCTTAATCATTAACTGGTGCAACATGCTTGGTCTTTTTCAATTTAAAAGACATTTATGTTTGAGATATAATTTAAACCGATGCAGTTTCTTCTCCTTTTATTGAAATATTACTTGTTTTTGAATACAATGCCCCAGATTTTGCAGTAATAGTGTGCTCATAAAGGATGGATGGCTGGATTGATGTCATAATATCGAAGATCACATTTGCTGCATTGAGGAAGCTATGCATGTTATGCACTTTTTTTTTTTGTACCTAATTGTATTCAACATTTAAAGTGGCCCTAACAATTCTTAGTAGGTGAGCTATACACAGAGAACCTAGTCAAGGAAAAGAAGACATATTAATTTACAATGTTTAGCTTGAAATTAAATACTTTTTGCCATCTTGGCTATTTGCTTAGGTGGACTATGTATTTTGCTCTGTTATTTAATCCTTCTACAAATGTATCCACACAATACACATATACACGTGGAATTTTACAAACAGGCAGAAGGAAGCTTAAATTTCAAAATCACCAGAATCCCAAAATGAAAGCTCTATTCATTATTTGATTTTTAAATGCAGTTAAATTCAGAAGAGTATTTAAGGAAAGTATTTTACAAACCTCTTTACACATTCCAGGATTTAATCACATCACACTTTTCAAAACAACATGACTATCATTTTACTGCTGTCTTCTTTCAAACATAATTTTGGCAAGTATTTATATTTAGTTTCTGCATTTGGTAATCTTTGATAGATGAATGTTGTCTTTAAGATATGAATGTGTACCAAAAAAGGAAGGTAACTGAAAAACCAAATAAAATGAAAATGTACAAGTAAAATATTAGTGAATACTGCATACATTATCCACTTATCTTTCAACATTGTGTGTGAAGTTCTCTACTTTTGCTTTAACACACTTTCTTCCTGTATGTCTTGTGTTTACATCATTTGGTCACTTCTCACTTGAGTAACTTGCTGTACAACAGAAGAAAATATATATATAGTAATTGCATGATAGGGGGAGAAAACCACAAAGCAGCAAATAGATAAACAGTGTTATAACTTAAACTACATCAGCTATAATGTTTTTTATGTTTTAAAATAATAATAATCTGTTAGCCATTTATGGAAGCTGCATATTCCAATACCGGGTCACTGTCAGTCAGTACCTGTAATAAGAATTTTTCATTTAATATACTTTATTAATCCCCAAGGGCAAATTCGCAAGACTTTTAGAGGTCAGAGTTGATAATAATAATAATAACAACATAATGATGACAAAAACTATAATTTGCATCTTGTGTATTTTAATATATATTTTTGCAGAGCCTACACCAGTAAAAATTGTGCCTTCATAGCCCTCCAGTCTAAATCTGTTACATTTCATTTGTTAACTAGTTTGCGTAGTATCTATCTATCTATCTATCTATCTATCTATCTATCTATCTATCTATCTATCTATCTATCTATCTATCTATCTATCTATCTATCTATCTGTCTATCTATCTATCTATCTATCTATCTATCTTCTGTCTCATTCACTCATTCCTCCATTTCTATCATGCCTGTCCATTCTGTCCATTATAGGAACCCGTTGCCTATTCCACCAGCATCAACCATAATGCAGGGTCCAGCATCAGCTGGGATGCCAGTCTGTCGTGAGCCCAACTCACAGTTACCTAACATGTATGTCTGTGGGATGTGGAAGAAAGACTGGAAGGAACCTGGACTCCAGTATCCCATTGTAGTCTCAAAATACAAAATCAGAAACTTTGGTTTATTCGAAGGCCAAAGTATATGTAATGATGTTTACTGTTTATGTACTTTGGTTTTACTGATGTTTCATTTTTTCTCTGTTTCCCTTACTAGTCTCTCTAAGTAGCAATGTGTTCTGCAAAATGCTTTACTACTTTCTTTATTAATTAGAGATATATTTAAGAAGTCCAAGTTTATACAAGTTGTTCTTCACATTTACCTGCCATGAATCAGGTAAATAATTAAACAATAAAGTAGTAGTAATAATAGTAGAACTAATAACAGTAACACTGGTATGTGCACACAGTCCAGTGAAATTCTTAGACCTCAGATTCAGTAAACCTTTATTGCTTAAGGAGTAAAAAATGACTGCTACATTCAAGAAACCAATAATAAGAAAATGTATATTTAAATTGCTTATTAAACAGTGTTTACCTTATTTTGAGAGTTGTGCATTCGTTTTTAAAAGAGTTGCCTGTTTCCCTAGCTAATGGAGGATGGGGGCGCGGGGAGGTGGGGGGCTCTTGTCAGCTCTCACCAAAACACAAAAGATATTTTACACAATGACTGTGGTTGTTGAGGTTTTGGTCAGTTCATTTATCAAGAGCGCTCCTGGAAAATAGGCTCCATAATTATTTTTTAGTTACATTGATTGAAATAATTTCAAAATTACCTGAAATTGCTTTCATTAACTTTTGTTCTTTTTAAACACTGTATAATTATAAAATAAACAGCACATTCATTATTATATAAACATATTATTTTACTTGTGTGAGTGTGTTTTTTGTGTTAAAATTCTGATATTTTCATATTTTTATTTCTGCATGTTCACAGGTGTCATTTACCAAAGTTAAGTCGATCTGAAAACCTTTTTAACTATTAAACTTTGTATAACTCATTATATGTTATTTTTGCTGCTTAATGATGAAAATGGCAAATTTAATTCTAGCAAAATGAATTGAAATTAAAGAATACAGTTTACTGTATTATTGCCTTATTTATAGCACAAAACTGTAATTTTATTAATTTATGTTTTAGATTAAGTGCACTAATATCAGTCTTGTTTTACACATTTAAGTTTCATTTGTCCCCATGAGACTCGAAAAAAAATAAAAGTTGGGTCCTTACTTCAAGGAAATTGAGCCATTCTGATAACAATGGAAAGGAAAACAAGATCATCCATCTGAACGTTTATATATTTCATAATCACAGCTCTCACACAATAGCAAAGATGAAAATCAAGAACTTATCTGCAATGTGAAGCTACAAAAAATGGAACATCTGTGACTTGCAAGGACACTCGGTATCTCTAAGCTGACGAATAGACTGCCATGAAAATGTTTTTTGTGACAAACTGTGTTATACTTCATCTTGACAGGCTGACGTAACTCTGTAGGATAAATAATACAAAACATTGACTTTCATCATGGCCATGTGATGATCATGAACACTTTACATATTTGACACCCTTTTTTAGGAAAATAACTGACAGTGTCACATGTCACTTTTAAGATGCAATGTGTGGCTTTGCCACTGAAAGTCCAAAGGTCAGTGGGGAAGATTTCCACCTTAAATTACCTTTTAAAGTCTGCCACTGCAGGCAGATTACAGAATGTGTCCCTAGGAAATGAAAGAACACAAATTATATTTTGTGTAAAATATAACAGATAATCCTAAAAAGACTATGGATTACACAAGAAATGGATGAAGCTGAATTCAATATATTAGTTATCTTCTATTTTATTTTTTTAATGCACATCATTACATGGAAATTGTGAATGGGATGTAGCAGAAGATCATATGACTCTCAAGATGTGACAAGTGGTGCAGCACACTGAGTTTGGTAAGGAATGTGCATTAGACGTGGTATGGAAGGGGCCTGGGATGAGACAGAACGAGATGATTTTGAGTTTTACAATACGGAATGTTATGATGTTGTACTGTATATATAGGTTTTATTCTTTCACATAAAATGGCAGGTTAGGAATAATTTAGCATGACATTCATCATTCATATTCTGAAGAAACTTGGCTGTTAATACTGTATAATTATTACCTTGTAATTTTACTGCAGCAAGTGAGTGTTACTGTTTTTGTTATGATATACTTTTAAACATATAAAATAGCAATACTTCATTTTATATAACCGAGACTAAGCGAAAACTATTCTCAGGCTGCAATGGATTTTAGGAGTATGTCTGAAAATGATAAACCTGCCTTTTTGTCTATAACATGTTTTCCAATTATCCTTTAACTTTCTCTATCACTTACAATGCCCTGTACCTGGTTAAAGTGCACCAAATGTGAATGTTATGGATTGCTTTTCACAACAGTACCAACAGAGGTTTACAAAATAATAAAGTAAAAGTCAAGAGTCTCCTATAAATTCCCTCGATGGCAGTTGTTATACCTTCAAGTTTAAGGTAAATACAGCAAATGTATGCAATTTTCTGAATAGCCTACTCTTGTCACTGCAATTTATGTGGCATGTAGTCAACACAAAATATCCCCATGTATCCCAAAAAGCTGCTTCCATAATCTTCTCAGCTGGAAGCTTGCTGAAAATGTTCTTTTGCAGGGAAAGAGCAAGTGCATTTTTAATGCATAAAATCTGAGCTTGTGAAGGATACCAAAAAGGTGGAATTTTGAAGTAAAGGTTTCAAATTTCTCTGCATCAAACTGACTTTGGACATACCCACCAAGACTAAGTAAGTGACACAGAGATGCATGTGTACTTTTTGATCTGAAACACCTACAATCAGTCCATTTTTAACTTGCCAGAGAATGGCGTACAATAGCCCTTACAGATGCTCTAATACTTTGCCACCCAGTAGAAATAAAAGTGTCTTACTTTCTATGGGGCATAACCGAGAAAACAAAATACAATTCAAAATCAGCAATGTTAGGTTCTGTTTTCTTTTTTTAAATAGATGGTGAAAAATTCAAATTTGTTATGTGTTCCTTGTCACATGAACTTAAATGTACCTAATTTTAGGACTTAGTGAAGACTGGGCAATTATGATGTATGTGCTGATAGGTAAAACTTTACGATATAAAAATTCAGATGTGAGTGTCAGTAGGCTTTGCGCCCTAGGAACCAAATTACCTGAACTATTCTATAACATTTCAGTAATTATTTACCGTTTTGATGCTGATCTTTCTGATCATAAAAATAGTTATTACGACAGCAATTGACAAGAAGAATTCTTACTTAATTACAGAATTATTATATTTGAGGGTTCCTCTAGAGTGCCTCGTTCTCTTACATGATTTGGCTCAAAAATTAGTCAGCACATCATCATCTCATAACAGGCTTAAGTTTCGAGTTTGGTATTTTTCCATTCAACTGTTTTAGCTCTAGACTATCCTCAAGAAACTGTGACACACAGAAAGACACACAGCAATCATCAAGATATCAGTGTTTTTGGTATCAGGGGACACTAAAACATCAAGATCTGTCGAAAACTGGAGATCAAAATATTTGACAAATCTAAAGCTTTTGCTCCTTCGCTCCTCCCCGATAGATGATAGGTTATGGTGGGGACAGCACAAAGCAAAAAGCATACTACATTTCTATATGACTATATTTTAAAAGATGCCAGGGCTGCTACTTCTTTTTGTGTTAATTTTTATTAAAAACATGGAATAATGCATTAAAATACACATTAGTAGTTTTAAGCAAGTAATGGACGAAGTATAAAACAAAACGCTCAAATGATTGATGCCCTTAAAATGTTATAAACCTACAGACTGTAGGAAACAGAGTCACCTCCACCAGACCAGCAAGTAGATCAGCCCAACTGGTAAATCCCAATGTTGGCTTCTAAGTGCTATGTTTTTTGAACAAAAGGCAAACATTTTCCCATTCAATTGTATGACCTCACCCATTTTAGCAGGAAATCCACAGCTGACATCCAGTTTTTGATATTATTACCAGAACCACTGTTGATGTTGGAGAATGAAATTACAAAATTTCAGCTCAACAAGTGACAGAGGACACTTTTAAGTGAAAGCACAATTCAACTCAGTGCTGCAATTGTTCTCAACAAAACTATCCTCTGCTAGAGAGTGTAAAGAACAAGTGTGTGTGAAAGCGAAATGATGTAACTCAAGGTCTCGTAAGGCCACCCACCAGTCTCAGCCTTCACAAATTAGAGCTCACCTACCATTCCATAAAAATGGAAAAGGTGTGATTTGATATCTTAGCAAGATTTAACAGGAGGGGAAAGAGGAAGCATAGAACTTAGTAAGTTAATACCAGGCTCACTGTTCATTTTAATGATAGCTAGGCGGGATCAGAAAGATAACGATGGGACCAGAAAGAAAAGGATGATTTAATATTATTAAAGCATTGTGAGAATTAATGATGAAAGGCAGTCCAAGCAGGGAGGATTTGGATAAATTAATTCGGTATCCTGACTAATTTTCATAAAATTTAAATGGTTCAAGAATGTAGGGAAGGTCAGAGGGGTGGCCTTTCTAAGAAACAGAAAGACATCAGGGATTTTTTGGGGAAAAGCACGTGGCCTGGGTCTCAAGAGAGAGACTAAATAATAGTGAATCGGGGCTTCTATTTCAAATATACGATTCAAATGCCTTTTTTCGGATTAGTATGACATTTTACATGATGAAGGTTTTCCTGATTTAAATTTTGAATGCACTTCTTTTTAATTTCCACCCAGACTGCAAGTTACTGATTCAATATTTAATTGAAACAGATCTGCTGCATCAACTTCCTGACAGCTTTGAGAATTTTCAAAATCTTAATTAGGTTTTCACAAGGCTGAAGAGGTTTAGCTCCTTTAGCTTCTCAGAGTAGGGCATGTCCTTTAATCCAGAGATACACTTGTCTGATATCTCCTGCACAGAGTTAATGAATGGAACACACAAGAATTAAAACAATGGTTGCATGGTGATGCTTGACAGCTAAAATATTCATTATTCAAACCAGCGCTGGCAAGGTCATGTGCACAATTTTTATGATGTTTAGAATGTAATCCATTTTGAATTTTGCATTGACAGACTGAAATAACTGATCAATATTATGTTGATTGGATGTGGTATTTGCAGCACTCAGTCATGCTAAAGCATTGAAGAAAGCTATCGACCAACCCTTTTTATTTCAAAACCTGTTCTGACAGCATACTGGCTGGTAAACCTTTGAGCTAAACCAGGAGATGCTCATAAAGACAGCAAAACAAATTCTATCCCAAAAGTACCAGCATAGTGGTCAAAGCTAAATGAAATGCATAAGAAGATTTTTAAAAAGGTTTTTGAAGTGTTTTTGGTATTTGCATATCAGATAACGAAGAGAATCCTGAGCCGACTTTGAAATGCAGAATGTGGCCCAAACAACAAGTATTAAAAATAATGGCAATTGAAGGACCTACAATTGAATCCAAAATGTAAAAACAAACAAAACACACAACACCTAGTCCATTAGGAACTTTGAGCAAATAATGACAGGAAAGGAATCCTTGACCTCATAACTTCCAAATCAAGTACAAGACAGTACCACTTACTATCCAAATAAGCTAAAAACCAACAGCAAAACTAAATCACGACAACACCATTGTTCATTATTCCCATTGCATGGGGTTTAACAGCTGGTCTGTGAAACTTTGGATTCAAAGAGATATCACCTGCACCCTATTCTTCATGTCTTGTCCTGTGTGACTTCAAACCACTTACTAATTCTGAAGGGGTACCCCGATTTAACACACTATCCCAATGATGAAGATATCAAGTCAGCTACAGGAAAGTGGTTACGCAGGCCAGTCTAAATGTTGTATGTGAATTGCACAGAAAAGCTATGTGAAAGTCTTTGTTGTAATATTAAAAATGAGCTTTTAATACTCATTTTTGCACCTATTGTTTAGATTTCAATTTGTTTTTGTACTTTGAATTATTATGTCATTTTGGTATTGCCATTATGTAATTTGTTTTTTGGATGGGTGCCACCATTTTGAGACCAACAGCCAATCTGCCTACTGCTGGTCATGTGATATGTAGGTAAACATGACACATTGTGACTTTGAGTACTTTCCAGTGCTTTTTTTTCTAAGAAAAAAGGTGGGGGTACTCACATGAAATTTTCTATGAACAGCGTTTTACAGGACCTTCCATACTTTTGACATATCGTCCGATGTTCCTTCTGCTTCTCGATTGCTGCTTGCTCTTAGTATCTACTGCAGATTGACATCCTCACAGCAGCCATACGTCCACATATCTATCTGGGCTGAACTTAAGAAATGGTGGTCCTACGTTTTTCAGGAACATCAGTACAGAGGTTGTCTGTCTTAACAAAGACGATCTCGATGGGGTGACTATCAGATTCATCTGAGAGTATCCTCTTTGACATTCACGTGATGATATAGCAATGGTGTTTAAGGTGTGGGTTAACCAAACATTTTATCCTTTGTATAAAGCCATTCAGGGTGGCACGGTGGCGCAGTGGGTAGCGCTGCTGCCTCGCAGTTGGGAGATCTGGGGACCTGGGTTCGCTTCCCGGGTCCTCCCTGCGTGGAGTTTGCATGTTCTCCCCATGTCTGCGTGGGTTTCCTCCGGGCGCTCCGGTTTCCTCCCACAGTCCAAAGACATGCAGGTTATGTGGATTGGCGATTCTAAATTGGCCCTAGTGTGTGGGTGTGTTTGTGTGTGTCCTGCTGTGGGTTGGCACCCTGCCCGGGATTGGTTCCTGCCTTGTGCCCTGTGTTGGCTGGGATTGGCTCCAGCAGACCCCCGTGACCCTGTGTTTGGATTCAGCGGGTTGGATAATAGATGGATAAAGCCATTCATTTCTCTGGAAAAAATCATTTTTCTGAGTTCTGGACCATCATTACCAGAATTGTATTCCACTTTATCTACACAACCAGTACTGGCAATGTTGGTTTCACTTTCTTGATTTTTTGTAGGAACAGATGATGATTCTGCATCTTCACGTTTTCTCCTGTGACAAGCTGGTACTTATTTTATTCATCTTAGAAAATCAGTAGATCACTTTGTGATTAAAAACAAGTCACATGGCACATGCACTAAGCTGGTAGCTGCTACAAAAAAGGAAATAAAAGTGAATATATTTCCGAGGCAGAAATTAACCAAAAATGCCAACATAAAGAAAAGAAAATGGACAGAGAATTGCCCTTCGACCATTGATCAGAATCAATCTTATATCAGGGGTCGGCAAACTTTTTTGGTGGCTGGCAGAATTTTTAATAAGGAGTCATATGGCACCCATGGATATATTTGTCATTAACAAAAACATTAGCTTTTAAAATACTTGCAACAAGAAATAACTTAGTTATAAAAATGTGAGCACTCATCTTAATAGCTTTTAATTACAAACAGAGTAGTTTTAAAGCAAAGGCATTTTGCTTTGGCATTTGCTCTGGTTATAAACGTAAAACTGTTCAATTCTGCACAAATTTTTAATATTGTAACCACCTACCTCCACAAAGCAGGGTGCCTCTTGTGTAGCTGGAAAGACGTATGCAAGTAAGGGCAGCTCAGAGCACCGTGGTGGGGTGAGCACAGAGAGTTTCTCTCTGCCTGGCTTCGATGCAAAGGAGCAATTGGGATGCTGAAATGAGGGGATCAGGGAAAAAAAAATTGGCGCCAACCAGAACAGGTGCACTTTTTCTTTAAGCAGCATCAGTTGTTTGAAGTGCTGGGGGCTTGGTTGCATGTGTGTGGGACAGAAAACTTGTTGACCGCTATGCTTGCATCTGCCAACTGCAGTAGCATCTTGCTTAGAGAACCTGATGACAGCCTGAATGTGCGATATTTCTATGAATAGCCCACGGGCCGGGACATAGTTTGCCAACAACTGATCTACATACAGTATATCAACAATGGAAGATATTTCAAAAACAGGAGTAAACCAATAGTACCAACCTAACGAAAGAAATCAGAAATGGCAATGTAACAAATTCATTCAAGGAAAAATGACATCTAGTGTAATATCTATTAATAATGTTATTTATGATTACTTTTGTACAGGGTGGCACGGTGGCGCTGCTGCCTCGCAGTAAGGAGACCTGGGTTCGCTTCCCAGGTCCTCTCTACGTGGAGTTTGCATGTTCTCCTCGTGTCTGTGTGGGTTTCCTCCCACAGTCCAAAGACATGCAGGTTAGGTGCACTGGCGATCCTAAATTGTCCCTAGTGTGTGCTTGGTGTGTGTGTGTATGTGTGCCCTGCGGTGGGCTGGCGCCCTGCCCGGGGTTTGTTCCTGCCTTGCGGCCTATGCTAGCTGGGATTGGCTCCAGCAGACCCCCATGACACTGTGTTCAGATATAGCAGGTTGGACAATGACTGACTGACCGACTGACTTTTGTACAACAATAAAAGGTTCTGGTACTGTGTACTGTTGTGTACAGTCAGGGAAAAAGCACTGGTACTATCTATAAATGAAGGTATTTTTGTATTTTGATCTCTTACTTGCAGACCTTTGATTTTTTTTAGTGTTGGTGGAAGCCAAAAGACTTTTCTGAGAACATTTTAGTGGTAAAACATCTTGGTTGTTTATTTGACTTTGATTCTTGATTTTCTGTTGAGAGCATTAGGTGATGAATATTTTCACTATCTCTAGGTTTTCTCTAGGCCTCTTTTGCCTGTTCCTAACCATGATACTGTCTGTTCCTTTTGTTGTGATCTGTAGTTGTCTCATTTCATTTTCTGAAACCGCTTTTCCTGGTGAGGGACTCTGTGGCAGCAGGCTAAGCAGATCAGCTCCGACTTCCAGATTTCTGCCCTTTCTTGGGGATTCCCAGGCATTCCTAAGGCAGCCAAGAGATATAATCCCTCCTGGTCCTGCCACAAGATCTCTGCTTAGTGGGATGTGCCCAAAGCAGCTCTATGGAGAGCTTCTTGAGGAGCCTCCTTAAGACTTGCCCAAACCGCATCAGCTGGCTCCTCTCAATCAGGAGGAGCAGCAACTCTACTCTGAGGCTCTCCCAAAATGCTGAGCTTCTGATCCTGTAATGGAGCGTCAGCATAACCACATTGCAAAGAGACTTCATTTCTGCTGCTTATACTTCCAATCTCATTCTTTTGGCCATTAGCCACAGCTTATGACAAAAGGTGAGGACAGGGATGAAGATCAGCTGATAAATTGAGAGTGTTGCCTTTACACTCAGCTTCCACTTCACTGACATGAACCAGTACAGTGCTCACAAAACAGTGCTGACATCATCATAGCAACAGGTCAAATGATTAGCAGCGTGCACTTCGTGGGCATCTGAGTTTACGGATAAATCAAAAGAATTCTCTCCCTGTTTGGTGTTAGTGTTTAGGAATTAAGTTTAGCATTCAGACCACTTCTTCTAGCTTTCAACTTTGATTTTTGGTTTGGTGTTTAAGATTGATGAATGGTAGGGTGGACCCTTTGTTAGCAAATTATTCAGCTTGTTTTAATGTTTCTTCTCCTGGTTACCTCTATTACTTAATGTTTGCCTTTCCACCCAGCAAGCACAACACCTTTTATGTTTCCACCATTTGGTTATACCTTTTCAGTTCTGTGTGGAACCATATTAAGGGCTTATAGAATGACTGTCTAAAATGTGACATATTGAAGACTGGGCTAAAAAGGAAATTATGACAATAATAAACTTTATATGCTGTTGGATGGTTTCCAATCATTATAGTTAAATATTTTCAGACAATGAAAGTCTTAAGTGTGCTTTGCTTTCTTTGTGCCCCATAATTTATGTTAACACTCTTCTTTATGGAATAAACTGTATCATTTTACACCCTAATCAACATAACTCTGAACTAATATTCAATCCTTGGAAAAACTGTTTGAGCTGTATGATTAATATAAAATAATATATAATAACAATTCAGAGTCACAGTTTCTGGCAGCTCAGCGCAAAAGCCAGGAACCAGTCAAGGGTGGGGTGTCAGTCCATTGTAAGGCTAACCTATGCATATACCTACATTAAGAGAGGCCACATGAGAAAGGGCTATTTAATTAGCATACTTGCCTTTGAGATGCTGGAGTAAAAAATGGATTACCCAGATTAAAAACATTCATTAGGAGAAGACATTTAGGATTGTGATATCTGGCACCAAGATGATAGCAGTAGATTCTATAATCCTATAAGTTGTGAGGTGGGGCCTCTATAGATTGGACTTGCTTTTCCAGCACATCACACAGATCCTTTCTTGGATTGAGATCTGGGGAATTTGGAGGCCAAGTCAACACCATGAACTCGTTGTCATGTTCCCCTAACCATTACTAAACGATTTTTTGCATTGTGGCAGGAAGGGCACATTATCCTGCTGAAAGTGGACATTGCCATCAGGGAATACCGTTGCCATGAAGAGGAGTATGTGGTCTGCAACAGTCTTTAGATAGGTGGTATGTATCAAAGTAACATCCACATCTATGCCAGGACCCAACGTTTCCCAGCAGAACATTGCCTAGAGCATCACACTGCATTTATCGACTTGCCTTCATCCCATAGTGTGTTCTGCTGCCATCTCTTCCCCATGTAAAAAACACACATATACCCGGCTATTCACGCAATCTAAAAGAAAATGTCATTTATCAGACTTGGCCACCTTCTTCCATTGTTCCATGCTTCAGTTCTGATGCCCATGTGCCCTTTGTAGGTCAACATGGGCACTCTGATTGGTCTGCAGCTAGGCAGCTCCATATCCAGCAATCTGCAATGCACTGTGTGTTTTGACACCTTTCTGTAATGGCCAGTATTACATTTTTCAGTAATCTGTGCTACAGTAGCTCTTCTCTGCTCCATATGTGCATCAATAAGCCTTGGGCACTCATGAACCCTTTGCTGGTTCACTGGTAGTCCTTCCATGGACCACTTTTGGTAGGTACTAACCACTGCATACTGGAAATACCCCGCAAGACCTGCTGTTTTGGAGATGTTCAGATCGTCTTCTGGCCATCACAATTTGACCCTAATCAAAGTCATTCGGAACCTTATGCTTGTCCATTTTTTCTGCTTCCAGCACATCACATTTAATAACTGGCTGTTCACTTGCTGCCTAATATATTCCATATATATACATATTATTCACTTTACCTGTCAGTGTTTTTAATGTTGTGTTGCTGCACCCAAATCAACTTTATGTTGTGTCACAAACTCCACAAAGAGCCATAGCAAGCTTTGGGGCAGCCACTCGTATATTATTTTCCTGGCTGCAAATTGCAAATAAATGACAGCACTGATGTGCACAAACTGGAGTCCAAAACAGAACTGAGGAAATAGGGAAACGGTGGAGGCTTTTAAAGGTCAGGGCAGGAAGTGACATCAAAGGGGCCGGGATTGGAAAGGTCTTCAGCCATAGGCTCGAGAACAGACGTGACATCAAGAGGCCTTCCTCTATAGGTCCAGACCCGGAAGTAACATCAACAGGGCCAGGTGGAACTTCCCGTATATGGTCTGCAGGTAAGCGAGAAAAAGAGTCAGTGCACTCTGCCCCATCCCGGTCAGATTCGGAATTGCCCTCACTCAAGCCCTTCAGCTGCCTCCCATGCGCACATGTGTGACACTTGCTTTGCGTAGAGGCATTCACTTGCAACCAAGAAGTTGTGAGAAAATTATTAAGGTTATTCCACCTTTCACCCCATTAAAATTTAATGACCCCACTTGACATTTTTTATAGTGCATAAGAACAGTGGTGAAACAAGCTGTTTTGAAGCGAAAATGTAAGATCATACTCAGCAGTGTACTTATGGCTCTCTCCTTGAAGAAAGAGCAATTTACTTTAGTACAATGTGACCTTTGGTTGACAGAGCAATGCTGGAGGACAGTCGTGGTCGCTAAATAATGAACTAAAGTCTTAATGGGCCCCTGCTGCTCTGAGAAACCATGCAACACATCCTCTGCATTCCCCACATTTGCAATCCTGCATAAAAATATGTATGGATGATCAATGCCCACAACCTCTGCAGCTCCAATGTAACAGCACTTATTTAGCAACACCAGCTGTCACCTCATACATATCCCAGGAGCACATGCAGTTCTGTTCGCATTCCTTCATCTAGCTTTAGGGCTATAGGAACTCTAAGCCACTGAGAGCGTTTGAGTCATGTAAACTAATCAATAAAACATGCAGCTCCAAAAACACAGAAATGGCTATCCACTCTATGATTTTGAAAACATTTTCCAATTCTGTTTCTTGGTATTCTTCAGTAATGTACAATATGTACCATAGGAACAATTATGTTGTGATAGATGATGTCCATGGACTTGTGGATAGTGTTCATTTACCCATTCAGGAGTCTATTTTGGATACACGTTGTGCATCGATGGGCATCGTGGCCCACATAGTTGCTATTCCCCTTCCTGCGGCAGGTATAAGGTATAGGGCAGGTATTCTTGGTCAGGAGGCAGAGGGTGGCATCATCCCTCTAGTGTACTTCTCATTTGGACGCCTACATGGCTGCTTGGAAGATGTAGTTCTAGAGCGCAACACTGTTTGGGCCCTTGGGTGTCACTGAAGGTGCTGCTGGGAGGAGGCTCTCCTGCCAGGTGTAGGATTCTCTAACCTGGAAGTCCTTCCTGGATACAGTACTGACACGCCAGAAGTACTCCTGGGTCCAGCTTAAAAAGGATCTCTCTGCCTCATCTGACAGAAATGAGAGTCAAGAGTGGACGAGGAGGAAGACAAAGTTCACGTGCGGTGGAGGCAGCAGGGAAAAGAGAAAGAAAAGGATATAATAAATATTGTTATTGTTTAGGATAGAGGCCATTGGAAAATGAAGTTATAAAAAATAATAAGTATTTCAGACCTGAAACATGAGACTTGACAGTTATGTTTGAGCTTAAAGTGTACGGAACGCTCCCTACAGATCACTGTATACAAACCTGGCAAACGTTTTTATATATCAAAAGCCTGATCTTTTACCCAGAAAAGCACATTTACTACACTTCACTACTTTAAATCATTTTACTTGTTTTAATTTATGAATAATAAGAAAATATTTACAAGAAGGGCTGGACATGTCAAGCAAGATCATTCATGATGTTGCAAATCATTTTCTTTGCTTCCTGTGTGTTTTAGTTTGTTATATATGTTCCTTCTGATCTTATTTAAAAATCATGCTCATTAATCATTGGAAGGAATAACAGACTCACTATCATCACTGTTATTAGAGACAAGCAATTCATGATCTGGATTTCCCCAGACACTCCTCCAGTTTATGGAAATGAATGAACAGCAATTAGCTTTAATGGAGAAGTTTAGGACTAATTTAATTTCACTAGGCAAATTGAATTAGGAGTACTGCATAATTGCTGTAACAGTGGTGCCTACCTAATTTGACTCAATGGAAAAGGCATACTGGAAGAACAAAATCAAACAGTACAATCTGGAGCTCTGAACACAGCTCTTTTTCACTACTACTGTGCCACATATTCACTTAAATTAATGTGGAAAATGTTCAGAATATTCTAGCTGTGCAGCTGCACATCTTTTATGCACCAGTATGAATCTAGGCTGAGGTGTCCACTTTTTTGTAGAGTTTACATATTGCGATGGAGACCCTGGTAGGGACGGCAACTTCAAGTAGAAGGAGGTAGTATAAGACAGGATTAGGGCCATTAGACATACTGGGAGTAAACATTGGCAGTGATACAAAACCTCCACTGATAGAGGTTGCTGTACCCCAATATACACTGGGAAAAATGTTAAGAGTTCCTCAAAAATATATGTAACAACAAGAAGGCTCAGTACATTATGTATAATTTCCTGCTGCCCTATATAATGATGGCATGACCTGTAACTGGCCTGTTCTTTAAGACACAACTGGGGGTCCATATTTGCATAGACACCTAGGGCTACTGTGATGGTGCGGATCAGCTCCTTTCTCCCACTTCTATAATGGAAGCCTCTTGAACCTGACACCATCAGTACCGTAATCGAGATGAGCACTGCAGATGAGGACCAAACACACCAAGTACGGGGATGGTGAAAAGTGCAAGTGCATTTATTAAAAACTCAACAAAAACAAGTGTTCAAAAAGTGCAGTGCTCAAAAGTTAATAAATAAATAATCCATAAAAATATCCAAGTGTTAGTAGAGGTTAAATTGATCAAATAAATAAATCCATTAAAAATGAGGTTAAAATTCAGGCAGGAGTCTTCTTTAAAATTCTTAGTCCCCAGTGCTTCCCTTTAAAAACCAATGCCTCTCCGGCTTATCCTACTCAGCCCTCACAGACGTCCACCAACAGGCACAGACATCTTTCCATCCTGGCTCGTGTCCCCGCTGCCTGATCCATGGTGTTCCATGGGGAGCCACCAGACCCTTCTCCTGTGCCCACTGCTGCCTTTCCAAGCTCCACCTGACAAGAGGATACTCCTAAGTATAACAATCACTCCTGCTTCCAGTTGCGTTATACCTGGATGACCAAAGTGGCAGGACTTACGTGTCCAAGCAGAAGGGACGTCACTCGTCTTCAGTGGTATCCTCTTCCACTCTTGGGCTGCAATGTGACCTACTAACAAAACTTTGGAGTGGTCTGAGGTGGCTTAACTTTGATACATTTCTCTTGATAGTGCATATTTAGTAAAAAACCTGTGAAATCTTTTTATTAACAAGTAATTTTACCATCATGTCAATATGTCACACTGCACAAAGAAGAGTAATTTATCTACTGATATTTTATAAGTGTTATGAAGACCAAAGGAAGCCCTTGTTAAGTTGTTGTTACATAAGAGTAAATAACTAACAGATGCATTTTTGCCTTACCAAAAGTAAAGGGGTTATCACATTTTAGCTTTTGAGAATTACATTTACTGTATATATAATCTTTCTTTACAACTGCCTATTAAGAATTTGTTAATGTTGCCCTTTCTCAGGATCCCCAAAACTTTATGTAGGCCCAAAAAGGTACATGTCATTCAATGCACACAAACTCACATTGAACATAGATAAGTAATATAAATTATTAAAATTCCCAGCTTTGTTTGTGACTCTCCCTCTGTTCTTCTCTCTCTGCAACTGTGCCAGTGAGAATTCAGTACAACTTACCTCCCAACTCTAAGCTTATAAATGAGGGACTAAAGTAATTAATCACATAGGTGGCTGTTTTGTCATTAAATCAAACCACAGTCTGTCCCAATCAGGACATTTTTACTGTGGTAATTGCTGATGGCCAGCCACAAAGTTGTGACATGTGGATTACAAAGGCCCTTAGAAGCTCCTGTTTTACACACCGTGAGCAATGGGCTTGTCTGGTCTCCTTCACAAAAAGTAAAGCACCAGTATTTCCCTAATGGGGCTCCTTGGTGGCACAGCTGGTATGATTTGTATTATATTTCCTTTAACTTGATGGCAGCTATGACTTCACTTCTTGGGAGCCATCTTTAGATTATAATTCCAGCCCTTAGCCCCTATCTCTTACTCACACTGGTTTCTGGAAGATGTCATATTGTACCAGCATTGGTATTTCTTAAATGTAAGTATATATTTTGTGCTTTACCTCTTCCATAATGTGTTTGTCACCTGCTCAGCCATCAGTAGCACTTTAGTTTTGTCAGTCACAACATATGCAGTAAGTATTTCATAGCATATTAGTCAGTGAGTCTGTCTGTGTGTCTTTTAGGCACATTATTATGTTAGTTACATGGACTGAGTGTAATGATAGCAGTGCACACTAACAGAGGCACAACATCATTAAAAGATTTCTTTACTATTATATATATACTGGAGTTTTTTAGTATTATATATATATATATGCATACAGTATTTATATATATATATATATATATATATATATATATATATATATATATATATATATATATATATAATGTTTTATTCAAACAAAATCTGAAGAGCTATAAAGAAAGCAGTCTGGCACTTACCATTTAATATTGAGTACTTAGTAACTATGGAAACTAAAACTTCATGCAACGTCACCATTTTGAGAGAGATGAAAGGCTGGAGGCTAAAGGCCAGAAGATCAGTTTATATTTGCTGTCTAGAGAAAGCTGAAAGAAATTATGTAGGCTTTTCCTGGCACAATGGAAAATGAACCTAAATGGCCCCCAAAATGGCCATTCATTGTCCTAGGGTTGTGGAACAATGTCCCTCTTTAAACATTCTGCGTGTTTATTGATTCAATTCACAGAAGTACCTGACATTGCTTGAAATTAAATTGTGACATTTATGCATGTATGGTCAGGGGTATTGTGTGAAATGTTGTCATTTTTTGTCTGTTCAAATATTTCTTTTTGTTGATATTGCAGTTTCAGGTTTGCAAAAGGAATACAGACAGTAAATCGTACCTTACGACAGTTAAGTGGTATTGCTTCTCCATATATCCCTCCATTCTTCAATCTGTTTTCTAAATATACTTTTATCATTGAATGGTTGTGCATAGGCAGCGTCTGTCCTAAGTGTTAAGGGTTTATAAACCTTAATGCATCATTTTAGGCAGGCTTGATTACAGCTGAAGTGTTAATATTTGCTGCGGGTTGTTCATTTTTACACCTTTTCAGAAAACAGCCATGTCCCACTTGTACACAGGAATTTCAACAAAATTTGCCTTCTTATATGTGGCCCAAAACTATACAAATTCACAGGTGCAGTATATTCAGATTATGATTGTGTAATGTATAAATTAATTCATTCACTCCCTGACAGACATTATCCATTTTTCTCAGCACAGAGGCCAGGCCTAGAGCCTATCCAGACAATCAGGATCAACTAACAATGGACAGGCTGCTGGTCTTTTGCAGGGCTTACTTACACAACTAGGCGAGTTTAAATCTTCCAAATAACCTCACATTCTCTGAATCTGAAAGGAAAACAGGAATGCCAGGAGAAGAACACACAATGGTCCCTGTTAAACTGTGTTTTGAATCCTCATTTGCTAAAACAGGAGATGTATAGTATGTGGGAGCTCAAGTGGTAAAGTAACAGAGGTAGGGACCAACATTGCAGGTAACATGGGAGAAAAATTGTATTAGCGAGGCCCTATAAGGTCTTGACAAGGCAAACAACACAACATCTCTTAAGAGCAGGACACGAAGCCAGAAAAGTTAAATGAGGCAATAGTGCATGTGTTTGTAGAAAATGCTCCAGGAATGATTACTCCAGGGTCACATAAGCAGGAACAACTCAGTAGAAGGCATTTAAAAATGGTTCAGAAGTACATAAGTGCAAAAGACAACAAAGAGTTCCCCATATTATATGAGGATCCTGTATATTGAGGAGGACAGGCTATGTAGGCTTTGCTTGCCTCTTCAAATGAGAGTGTTGTGGTGCCAATGAAACTCAAAAAGGCAGCTTCAACTCAAAAACTAGGCTGTAAACCTCCAATGAGGTCTAGAAAAATGAAATAAGTCTGACCCTAAAACTCAAGAAACAATCTTGCAGTCTACACAAGCACAAAAAACAAGTCAAAGATTACAGTCAGTCAGTCATTATCCAACCCGCTATATCCTAACATGGGGGTCTGCTGGAGCCAATCCCAGCCAGCACAGGGTGCAAGGCAGGAACAAACCCAGGCAGGGCGCCAGCCCACCACAGGGCAACACACACACACACACACACCCACACACCAAGCACACACCAGTGACAATTTAAGATCACCAATGCACCTAACCTGCATGTCTTTGGACTGTGGGAGGAAACCAGAGCACCCAGAGGAAACCCACGCAGACACGGGGAGATCATGCAAACTCCACGCAGGGAGGACCCGGGACGCAAACCCAGGTCTCCTTACTGCAAGGCAGCAGCGCTACCACTGCACCACCGTGCCGCCTGCAAAGGTTACAAATTTAGAAAAATTCCTGACACAAAACATAAAATAGTCGTTTTTATAATTGTGGTATTGTGGTCCATGGCTTCATAAAATATGGCCAGGTTTTTAAATCCATAAAGCCGTGTCAGTCCCCATGGGCACGATTGCACGACCGAGGGGAGTTAATGAGGTAGTTGGGGCGAGTTGCACTTGCACGTGCGGGTGCTGTCGTTCTCAATTGCTTCATTGGCTTCCTGCGGCGTGTGATTAAGGCACTGCGCCCACAGAGACGTGTATATATATGGGCCTTCACAAGGGAAAAGAAAAAGTAAAGGAGAAATTAAAGATGAGGATCGATCAAGGAAATGAAAAGAAAAAGATCGAAAGAGAAAAAGAGGTTAAAGGACATGAAAGGCAGTCTTAGCTGGAGGATCTGGCCACCTGAAATGAGTAAACAGTGCGAGCTAGGGCCCAATGAAGGAGTGTTAGCTGTGGCGCTCTAGGGGCTAGTTCACCCCACTGAACATTCGGGTGGAGTGTGGTGAGCAAGGCAGGTGCCCTCCCTAGGCTTCCAAGGTGCGACCATGTGAGCGCAAAGGAAGAAGGTAGGAGAGCCGACCTCAGATGGTCTAGCCGTGATGCCTGGAGGCAGCCAAGACTGAGGTCGGCCGAAAGGAGCTCATAGCTGCTGGGTCTCGACCAGCTACACAAGCAATGGAGGTGTGCTGAGATAGTAAGGAGAGAGACTGCATTTTAACTTCTTATTTTTAATGGATTTACTGTATTTATTGCTTTTTATCCCCACTTTTCACTGTTTTTATGGATTATTTATTGGAACTGTGGAGCACTGCACTTTTTGTTTGGACGTAACTGTTTTTGTTTGCTGATTTTAAATAAAAGCACTCTGCACTTTTTGCACCATCCCTTGCTTCATTGTTGATGTCTTCACTGCCTAGCTCATCGGTGACATTACCAACGGTGTCGGTGTTCAAGATCTCCCAGAAGCTGGATGGGAGCATGGAGCTGAGCCCGCATTGTCACAATAATAATAACTACATTTATTAAACAAAACAGGTTTAAAAGTCAAAATATAAAAGGTAAACACAAAGAGGCAACTCAAAAGTGAAAAAGTCTGAATTAGTGTAATCCACCCTAATTTGGGTTTGTTCATAAGAAATGTAATGATTTATTTCATGAGGTAGAAGTACATAATAAACATGAACAGCGGTGTCAGGTATCTGAAATATTAAAATGTGTGATTCATTTTAAATGTTTAAAGTCTAAATATTCTTGATTGTAATAGTAATTTGTCATTTTTGCTTTGCGCCCTCCCTCACCATAACCTATTGTCTATGGGGGAGAAGCAAAAACTTTAGATTCATCAAAAATTTCAATATCCAGTTTTCAATGAATCTCGAAGTTTTAGGGTCCCCGATACTAAAACCATTGATATCTCAAATATGGGTGTGTATCTTTCTGTGTGTGTGTGTCTGTGTGTCACAGTTTCTTGAAGACGGTCTAGAGTTAAAACAGCTGGGTGGAAAAATACCAAACTTGAAACTTAAGCCTGTTATGAGATGATGATGTGCAAATTATTTTTTGAGTCAAATCATGCAAGAGAAAGAGGAACGCTCAAATTAATTTTTGATAAGATCTTGAGAATTATGGCAAATACCCTAATTCTGCAATTAATTATGAATTCCTCTCATCAATTCTTATCGTAATGACCGGTTTTATGATCAGAAAGATCAGGATCAGAGCGAAAATAATTATTGAAATGTTATAGAATAGTTTGGGTAACTTGGTTCCTAGGCTGCAAAGCCTACTGACAGACCGAATTTTTTATCCTCTGACAGAGCTCCATAGAAACCTAGATTTCTAGAAAAGGACTGAAAGTCAAAAATAACATTGTATTCATTCACTGACATTGAAATAGTCTACAACGATTCCACACATGCTTATGTTTGAAATTTGTTATTTTTAACCTTCTAGGACTGACTCTTAGTTGGTTAGCACCAATGTTAAACAAGCAAATATCAAAAATACTGTGTTCTCCATGATCAGCAACCTTGAAGTAGCATAAAATGACACTCCACACACCTATATTACCTTCATCTTCTTCTTCCATATTTATTCCCATTTTAATATGGTGTCACTATTTTTTTGACTAGATTCTTCTCCAACAGAGGTTTCAGCAAGCTTTTATAGCCAACCCTCCCCATTTATCAGGGATTGGGGCTGATTCCCATTTTTTTCAATGCAGCATAAACAACTTTAAGTCCTTCTAATCATTTTTGCTGAAGACACCTATTAGTTTACTGTTTATCATAAGAGTGTAATTTTCTGCACAATAAAATGGTGTAAACATGACTTAAAAATGAAAGTTTGTTTCTGGTCTAGAAGGCCAAAAATGGGGGTAAGGGGGGACGGGATGTGAGTCAGGATAAGCTAAAGTAGTTTCAAAGCATTCCTAAGTAATTCTTATGAACACAACGTGATCCAAAATCAAAAGAGCAAAAACCTTAAACAAGCAAAGGAGTCCAAAAATTAAAGATTCAAAGTTAAAATGTGCTAAATCACAAAGTCAATGTGGAATCCATAAATGACAGCTGAATGGGCAGTGGCTTTTTGAGCTTGAATTCAAGAGGTGCATCAGGGTAGGCTTCACTGACAGGTGGTATGTGAGGCAGTTACAGGGGGAGAAAAACGGAGGACTTCTAGTAGTTGTGAATTTTTCCGCTCAAAGAACACCCCTGTGCCAAAATGCTCTCACTAAGGAAACGCCATATTAAATACTTCTTAGATATTCATTTTGTTAGACAAAAGGTAATGACAGCATTCAAAACAATTAAATACATAAAAGAGAAAACTAAGCGAAACAAGTAGCAAGAACAAGTAGTAATAAATAATCATGAATTAAACAGGAAAACTATGTTGGCTGTTTTGTCAATGCATTGACAAAAGTTTATTTTTGTGAGAAACCACCAAGTGTGGGAACAAACAGAAAATGGTCCAAGCCAGGAAGCAGAGATAGGTGCTGCCAACTCTCTTTCTCTGGAAATGAGGACTTTTGAGGATCTATGATGCCATAATACTCCTTTATACTGTCTTATGGTTTTTTAAAATGATATAAACCTTTAGCAGCAGTTTATCACTATAATCATGATATGTGGCAACAATCACAGTCCCTGTCAAACTAATAACCTGTTAAATATTTTGAATATGTCAGGCCTCTTAAATTAACTAACTTCATTCCTTCCGTTCATATTTGGATAGCTTAACTGTCATAAACCTGTAAAAAATGATACACATGGTGAATTCAATTCTAGTAAAATAAAAATAATGTTACTCTTTTCAATTTAGTTTATTTGCAGTTATCTACATTGTTTTATATTTTTCCACTTAAGCTATTTTTCTCAGTAAATCTGGGTTCTTAGATAAATATGAATAGAAATCTTTACATGGCATGCTACTGAAATTGAATCTTGTGAGCATTAGCCCCTTAATTCAATCTGTTCTGCCCTTTCGAAAACAAGGAGATTTATTGTTCAAGTAGTCTGTGAACTTGCATTTTCTTTTCGGCATAATGGGTATTCGTGAATTTATGTAAATGAAAGAATTATGAAAATATTATTAAATAACTGATCAAATGATAACTAAAAAAAATTGCAATTATATGACAGAATAAATGTGTGATTTCGTTTTTAATTAACTGAAACTTTAATAGATGATGCATTAATTTACAATTATAAATCCATTTTGGAACAACAGGTGGTAATAATATTTTCCATTAAAATATTACAAAGCAGTACTTACTCACACTTAAATATGACGGACTGTACCTGGATCTATGAAATTTCTTGTTGAACCAAGCCGGTGAAAGAAGAATCGAAAATAAGATCTCATATAGAAAACGTGAAATTGTAATTTTGATTTTGAATAAATTCACTTAGTTACAGTGAATTAGGATTACAAATAATTAAGGAAAGGAACAACATTCATAATGAACTGTCTGCTCGCCAAAAGGATAAAGCTGAATTCAAAAGATGAAGTGAAAAAGCCAAGTTGAACAGACATTGACTGTTCTCGTCCATATCTGTGTTGTTTACTAACAGAATGTAAGTGAAGATTCAGGGAAAAACGTGTGTGTACTACTTCCCAAATGCTGATTGGTGTACAGCATTCAATTTTTACCAATGATAAGGATATGGAGATTTTAAAATTTTAGAAGCCAAAATTCCGGACATTTTCAAAATTTTATAAATTCTTCCCAGACAGTCCATGGTGCTTTAAAAATGAGGAAATGTCCTGGAAAATGAGAATGGTTGTCAGCCCTAGGTCAAGAGAACAGTAACTAAACTACAGTGTGAAACAAAATCAAATTTGAAATCAAATTTGAACTTTCACTGCAAAAATGTTAGAACAGAAAATCTTTTTATCAAGGATTTAATAAGGGTTTTGAATCTGCAGAACAGATGAGGCAATGCACCTACAGCTGACCATTTAACCCACTGTGCCGATAACCTATGTGTCACGATCTCAGAGGCTGCATCACTGACAACATAGGATGTGGTCCTATTCAAATGAATTCAAAATGGCAGCCAAAACCATTCATAAAATTATACAATTCCTAAAATATTTGGGAAATTTAAAAATAAATACCATAACTGAATTCTCTGACAGAGAAAACAAGCATAAGATCATGCAAAATGATCAGCAGAAGAACACAAAAATTATTAACAAAACCCACATCATAACACTGGCAGATACAAAACTCAAAGACACAAACTAAACTCTAACAAAGTAGTGCAAAAGCACAAGCCAAACAATATCTCAAAAGGATACTCCATAACAAGCAATTCTTAAAGAACAATTTAAAAAAAGCCAAAGCTAAACTATGACCAGAAGGCTTCAATTCTAAACAGATGCTTATACCAAACGGTGCAGCTTAAACCTTACAATATCTCCTCCACCATCAGTTTCATACATTATCCTTAACTGAAAGAACCCCCTTTCTGAGAACAAAAGGACATTATTTAGCCTCCACATACACATAATCTTTAAGATGAGTAGGTGCCTTCCTCTCACAAAAAGGATAGTGCTGTCTCTTTCTTTTACAGTGTCCTACCTGCTGATTCACTGCCTTCAAAACACTCGTTCTGTGACTTGGCCTCTGCCTGTTGACACTGAGGTAGTGTGGCATCTTCCCCTTGTTTGTCTCATTTGTTTTGTGTTTTTTTTTTTGTTAATCTCTGCATGTTTGGCTTTTCTTTTTGTCTTGTTCTTTGTGCATCATTATTAGTTTCAGAATTTTTTAGAATTATTTTACAATGTATTGTGTATTTATTTATTTATTATAATTTTATTGATTTTATTGTAATCACACAACATTCCATACAAATGGATCAATTTTTACAAAAATAGGATTGAAAATAAATCAACCCCCACTCCTGAGAAAGAGAGTATGGCCAACAGAGTAAAATTTAAAGCTAGTAAAAATAAGTAAACCGATGAATTAATAAGCGGATAAAGATAAATGGAGAAGAAAAAGAAATGGGGAGAGAATCTGCTTCCTCAGTGCCTTAAAATCTAAAATGTTTTTAACTAGATTCTGATAGGTTTTGAAAAAGATCTGCACAGATCCTCTAAATGAGAATTAGATTTTTTGCAATTTCAAATAATATAAAACATCAGTTACCCACTAACTTAAAAGAGGAGAGTTAGGATTCTTCCAGTTGAGGAAGATAAGTCTACGTGCCAATAGTGTAGTAAGACAACTACAGTTTTTTTGTCCTTCTCCACTTTAAACCCATCTGGAAGTACAGTGATCCCTCGCTATATCGCGCTTCGCCTTTCGCGGCTTCACTCCATCGCGGATTTTATATGTAAGCATATTTAAATATATATCGCGGATTTTTCGCTGCTTCGCGGGTTTCTGCGGACAATGGGTCTTTTAATTTCTGGTACATGCTTCCTCAGTTGGTTTGCCCAGTTGATTTCATACAAGGGACGCTATTGGCAGATGGCTGAGAAGCTACCCAACTTACTTTCTCTCTCTCTCTCTCTCTCTCTCTCTCTCTTGCGCTGACGTAGGGGGGTGTGAGCAGGGGGGCTGTGTGCAGCTGCTTCCTGAAGGATATGCTGCACTGTGCTTCGCATACTTAAAAGCTCAAAGGGCACGTATTGATTTTTGACTTTATTTGTTTTTCTGTGGCTCTCTCTCTCTTCCTGCTCCTGATAGAGGGGGTGTGAGCTGCCGCCTTCAACAGCTTTGTACCGGCGGTGCTTCGCATACTTAAAAGCCAAAAAGCCCTATTGATTTTTTTTTTGACTGCTTGCTTTGCACTCCTTTGAAAAGGAAGATATGTTTGCATTCTTTTAATTGTGAGACAGAACTGTCATCTCTGTCTTGTCATGGAGCACAGTTTAAACTTTTGAAAAAGAGACAAATGTTTGTTTGCAGTGTTTGAATAACGTTCCTGTCTCTCTACAACCTCCTGTGTTTCTGCGCAAATCTGTGACCCAAGCATGACATTCTAAAAATAACCATATAAACATATGGTTTCTACTTCGCGGATTTTCCTATTTCGCGGGTGGCTCTGGAACGCAACCCCCGCGATGGAGGAGGGATTACTGTACCCCAAACACAGCTGTTAGTGGATTAGGAGGGATTGTGACACCATGGCTATCTGAAAGGCATTTAAAAAATTTGGTCCAGAATGATGTTAATTTGGTGCAGGCCCAAAACATGTGACCCAATGAGGCTGGAACTTGATTGCAGCGTTCACAGGTTGGATCTTGCCCTGGAAACATTTTGGACAATTTTCAACGGGACAGATGTGCTTGATATATAATTTTGAGTTGAATAATTGTATCCTTTGCACGTATGGAGCTCGAGTGAATTCTCTGCATTGCTACTTTCCACTCTTTTTCTGAGATATTGAGTAAGAGATCCTTTTCCCAATGTCCTCTTGGATCTTTGAAAGGGAGGGACTGTAAAATGGTTTTATATACTGCAGAAATCTGCGGTGAGCTGGCGCCCTGCCTGGGGTTTGTTTCCTGCCTTGCTCCCTGTGTTGGCTGGGATTATCTCCAGCAGACTCCCGTAACCCTGTACCTAGGATATAGCGGGTTGAATGATGGATGGATGGATATTGCAGAAATGCTATCTGAGTCCTCGAAACTGAGCAATATTTTTTCCAGCATAGAGGGAGGTGAGGAAAATCGGGCAGGTTCTGTTTAACAAAGTTTCTAATTTGAAGATAGTGAAAGAAATGTGTTGGTGAAAAGTTAAATTTGGAATGTAATTGTTTGTAGGATGCAAAGACGTTGTCTATGTATAGATCTCTTAAGTGATTTAATCTCAAATGTTTTCCAGATATTAAAATCTGCATATGTTTGTGAGGTGCCACAGATAAAAGCTACTCTATCTTAAAATGCTTCCTACATTGGTTCCATATTTTGAGTGTGTTAAGCACAATTGGGTTATTAGTATATTGGCGATAACTTGCATTAATAGGGGCACAAAGCAGGGAATATAAAGAAGTACTGCAGGATTTTACCAAGCCTGTGTATGTTCATCTATTTGTTTCCATGTCAAGGTTTTTATAGCTTGTATGTTTGCTGCCCAGTAATAAAACTGAAAGTTAGGTAAAGCCATGCCACCTTCTGCCTGAGGTCTTTGTAGGGTCGCTCTTTGGATACGTGGATGTTTTAAATTCCAAATAAATGAGGTTATGGTTGAATCTAATTGCTTAAAAAACAATTTATTGATGTATATTGTAATGTTTTGAAATAAAAAGAGAAGCTTAGGAAGGATATTCATCTTAACAACGTTAATTCTTCCAGCTAAAGTGAGATGAAGGGTTGACCATCTATGCAAGTCTTGTTCAATTTTTTCCATACAGACAGCGAAATTTTGTTGATAAAGAGCTTTATGTTTACTGTGATGTTTACCCCTATATAGTTGAACTGATCTGCGATGATAAAAGGGAAGGTGTCCAATCTAATATTGTGTGCTTGAGAATTCACTGGAAAGAGCACACTTTTATTCAAATCTTTTGAAATTCTGTAAGTGCTGTTAGGACTGCAGGCGCAGTATTTTGTGGACCTGATATATATAGTACCATATCATCTGCATATAGAGAAATTTTCTGTTCAAGACCTTCTTTGATAGTCCTCTTTATCTGATAAATATTTCAACAGTGAACTGCCAATGGCTCAATGGCGATTGCAAAAGGTAGTGGTGACAAGGGTCATCCTTGTCTGGTACCATGTTCTAGTTTAAAGTAGTCTGAATTTATTAATACAAACTGAAGCTTCTGGATTGGTATAGAGTAGTTTGATCCATGCACAAATGTTCAGGCCAAACCAAAATTTCTCCAATGTAGTGAAAAGTTAGTTCCTTTCAATCATATCAAATGCTTTTTCTGCATCCAACGATAATAATATCTCTGGGGTGTTTGACTGTGGGTGAATATATTACATTAAACAGGTGTTGAAGATTGGAAGCTAAGTGTCTGCCTTTAATAAATCCAGTTTGATCTTGTGATATTACCAAAGGCAGCACTTTCTCCATCTTTCTAGCGAGGACTTTGGAGAGTATCTTAGCATCATTATTCAGAAGTGAAATTGGTCTTTATGACGCACATTGTAATAAGTCCTTATTTTGTTTAGGAAAGACAGTGACTAATGCTTGGCGAAAAGTTTGAGGTAGAATTTGATTGTCTCTAACTTCTGTGAATGTTGCTAATAAAAGGGGAGCTAGCTGAGTGGAGAATTTCTTATAAAATTCGACAGGGCAGCCATCAGGGCCTGCTGCTTTCCCACTCTTAAGTGACTTTATAGCATCTAGTAATTCTGATAGTGCCAAAGTTTATCCAATTCCTCTCAACTAAGAGTATCTATTTGCGGTATCTGTAATGCATCCAGAAATACATTAGATTATGTCTTGTCTTCTTTAAACTCAGTAGAATATAAGGATTTATAGTAGTCTCTAAATGTGTACATTATATTTTTATGGTGAATAATTTTGTCTCCGTTTATGTTGGTGATTGCTGGGATTGCATTGTGAACTTCTTGCTTGTGGATTTGTTGAGCTAAGAGCTTTTTAGCTTTCTCTCCGTGTTCATAGTAATGATGTCTTGATTTAAAAATGAGTTATTCAGTTTCTTTGGTTACTAAGAGGTTGAGCTCTGAATGCAGAGCCTGCCTTTTCCTAAGAAGAGCCTCACTTGGACACCTGGCATGTTCTTGATCTATTCTAGTAATTTCACTGGTTAGCTCTGATACCTTCTTGGTTTCTAATTTATTTCTGTGGGAAAGATAGGAGATAATCTGTCCTCTTAAGAAGGCCTTCAGGGTTTCCCAAAGTATTCCTGCGGAGACCTCTGAGGATGTATTTGTCTCTAGAAAATAACGGATTTGTTTTGATATAAATTCTGTACAGTTCTCGTCTGCTAATAAAAGTGGGTTAAAACGCCATCTGCGAGATGAGTATGTGGGGCATAATGATTTTAGCTCCAAGATCAGAGGGGCATGGTTAGAAATAACAATAGTGTCGTACTTGCAAGATTTAATTGTAGGCAAGAAATTGTTATCTATAAAGAAATAATCAATTTTTGAGTAGCAATGATGCACTGGTGAGTAGATGGAATATGTTCTTGAGTTTGGGTTTAGAAATCTCCAGGGGTCTGATAAGTTGTGGTCAGTTACAAACTGTGTAATTGTATTTGCAGTGTTAGATGTCATCACCCCTGTGACAGGAAACCTATCTAAGAGTGGATTTAAAACACAATTAAAGTCCCCAGCCATTTTAATTTTATGAGTATTCACATTGGGAATGGATGTAAATACATTTTGCATGAATTCCCTATCATCCACATTTGGTGCATAAACATTTTTTCAAAATCACTTTAAAAAATTGCCCATGACAATCACATACCTCCCTTCAGGATCAGATTCTACATCTGATACCACAAATGAGACTGTTTTATGTATAAGAATTCCCACACTTCTAGTTTTCTTTGTAAAGCTGGAATGGAACATTTGGCCAGTCCAGTCTTTTTGCAGCCAGAACTGATCCTTGCTTAATACGTGGGTCTCCTGTAAAAATACCATTTTAGCATTTAGACCTGTTAGGTGAGAGAATACTTTCTTTCTCTTTAATTCGTGATTCAGGCCTTTAACATTCCAGCTCATAAAGTTAACTATCCGATAATGGAGACACTGATTCTGAATTTTTGATGTCATTTTGTAGTCTTAACTGAAAATGAGACAGTTTTGACCTTAATTTCCAATTTTCCCAGGAGTTATTGCCATGCAGCCTATTGTTGGTAATTATAATTATAAGGATTAAAAGGATAGATTAGAGATAGCTTGCTCTCTTTCTCTCCCCCGCCCCTAGTCCCCCCAAGTTTAGTCAAGTTTATATTTTCCATGGAAATAGAAGTTTGGTCAAAAACTTACAATCAAGTTAAGTTTGGATTCTGTTTCTATGATGTTCAAAACCGTGAGAAAATGTGATTTCAGTATATGTCTGTGGAAAATTAAAATTGATTTTCATGTCTTAAAATTACACTTTTTGTTCTAAAATGAAGTGTATTTTTGCATGGTGTAGTGCTCCTGAATGGCTATTTATTTATGTGCATTTATTTGTGTACATATTAAATATTATATAAGTTAATGTACTTGATTTTAAGTTATTGTACATTACAATAAGTTCCATTAACTTCCTGCAGTATCACTAAAGTGTCATTTTTCATGGAAGTATGTACTGCATAGAAGTTTTGATTTTTTTTTTTATTATGTTAATTACTTCCATTCTTATGGATATGCCATGGTTGGCCATTTTGTGCCTGGCAGTGCACCTCTGTTGCCACCATGGTGTATGAAGGAGCAGAATTTCTGTTGCAGTTCTTAAACGTTTGCTTCTCCTTTTTAAATAACTTTGTTACTCAGTGTGGCAAGTCTCATTGGTTAAGAGTAAGTGCAACAAGCTTTAAATAAGGACCTGACAAAGACACTATAATACTCTAGTGTAGCCTATTATGTTATAAGGAGAACTGTACTTTGAAACAATTTTGTATTTAGTAACAATTACATGAATAATTTGGTAATTAGTTTAAGTAAAAATTGTCAACAGTCTGTGGCATTAGTTCCTTTTTAAAATTTGATTTAAAATGCTGTAAAAAGTGTTGCCTTGCCGAAGCAGTAGACCCTGCCAGTCTTATTCCTGACATCAGCAGTGTAAGATAGCCTTATAATCCTTGAATGAGAGGTGAGGAGACAGGCACACATTTAATTTCATAAGTCCCAGATGACAGACAAGTTTTACTAAGCCAGGAACATTATTATACCCAAGTATAGCTATGTAAGATTAGACGATGAGCTGATCAAAGAGGGAAGTCAAACTGAGATTGCCATGAGTCACTGCAAAACCTTTAAGAAAAGAGAAGCCTGGTATGGCAGCACTCATATTGGGAGTGTTTCTGATCTTCATCTGTTGTATTGAACTACAGGAGAATCCAGGCTGTATGGTGTGAATTGTTACACTCTAGTTTGCTTTTGGGCTATGGCACTAATTATTGAGATAATTATTAAAAAGTAAAGTTTAATATAACAAGTCTTATCCCTGGCTCGCATTTTTGCTCTGTTCTGCCACCAGAACATGGGAAACGAGTACTTTTCTTAGTTAGACCAATCAGGAGTGAGGAGGAACACCTCCAATAGTAAGGTTACAGTGACAGTCATAACAGGGTACAGTCAGACCATAATTCTGGGTGCCACAGTATTGCAGTTTTGAACTGTATATCCCTGAAGAGTGATAAGTGTAAGAATACACAAATGAAGGGTGATAGATATACATCCATTTTCCAACCCGCTGAATCTGAACACAGGGTCACGGGGGTCTGCTGGAGCCAATCCCAGCCAACACAGAGCACAAGGCAGGAACCAATCCCGGGCAGGGTGCCAACCCACCGCAGGGTGATAGATATGTGATATATAATTTTGGGTCTTTTGTGGTGCTTACTAGTAGTTACTTAAAAGGCCACAGGGTAACAAGTTTCTTTTGCTAAGTATTTTGACAATGCATCTTGCTCACGTTTTTGGGGTTTGGTGTTCTAGTTTGATTGATTTTCTGGCTTCTGACCTTTGTCTTTCCATTTTCCAATTCTGTCAAAATTAATACTGATGATTGGCTGCACTTTCTCTTTTTCAGAATGTTTCATCAAGAGGATGTGCTCAAGAATCATAGTGACTTCCCTTGCACTTTGCAACACTTGTACTTTGGACAAGTCCATTCAGACACAAAAACAGTTCTGTTTCAGCCAGGATTTGTTTATTGTAATATTGTAATCATTATTTATTGTTTAGTATTTATGTATTGGGTATTAATGTTGTTTACTTACTGTATGTGCCTTGTTTCCTGAGGATGGAACTCCAAAAGCCAACGCCACCATTACATTATTGCTTAATGACCATCCTCAGTCTTTAAAATTCAGGTTGAGGTGTAGGTCCCTCAGAGTTTCATTGAGATTTGTGGTGTGAAGG
>NC_041406.2:55177921-55182078 GCF_900747795.2 Erpetoichthys calabaricus | reverse complement strand
AATACGGAATCGTGCCGCGTTTGAGAATGAAATTGCGCGTCCCGTTTTGAATCAATACTGGACGGGATTTATCCCGTATTTTTTTTATCATTTTTTTTTTAAAGCAGCGTCTCATGCAAATCATCCCACACGCATTTTATGAAGATGCCTCCTTTCGTACTTTTGATTGGGTAATACTTGATGTCATCGTTAGTTTGATTGGTGTTTTTAACTGTCCAGTGAGGAGGGCGTGTCTTTTAAGTAGAGTCTGTAAAGTGTTGGCACTGAGATGTGGCGTCAGCGCCATAGTTGAAGCCCCTAACGTTGCGGTCAGCAAGTTGGCTCACATCCGCCATGTGCCGTCTTTCAGTTGCGAGAAGCAGATCATAGAATGGTTGAAACTGTTGCCCCTAACGTTGCGCCACGGCGTGTGGTTCGTTTATACCTCGTGTCTTCTCATTAAACTTTTATCTCGCGAATATGTTATTGCAATCCGCAGCGGGAGCGTTTCTATAAACTTAATTTAAACTTACGTTTTACACAGTGCTTTGTTTCCCTTATGAACATGCTTGTATGCTTAACTCGCTCCGTTCTCAATTGTTGAATTAATTTTTTGCTGTTCGCTGTTTGCGGCTGTTCCTCTATTTCCCCCTACTTCGTTATTTTATCTCGCGAATATGTTATTGCAATCCTTAACGGGAGCGTTTCAATAAACTGATTGAAAATAGTTTTGCATTTACCTTTTTAGTAAAAGGCGAGCTTTTAAGCCTGAGAAATCACCCCGTAAATGCACACGTTTAATTGGACATGTGTTAATATGTATGGTTACACAGTATTAAAAGACAGTCAAAAATTAACGTCATTTACCTTCGTTCCCGCGTGTGACTCGTGCTGTAAATGTCTTCCTCGTTTTTAGTTCACGTGATTACGTAGGAGGCGTGATGACGCGATACGTGACTCCGCCTCCTCCATTACAGTGTATGGACAAAAAATATGTTCCAGTTATGACCATTACGCTTTGAATTTCGAAATGAAACCTGCCTAACTTTTGTAAGTAAGCTGTAAGGAATGAGCCTGCCAAATTTCAGCCTTCCACCTACACGGGAAGTTGGAGAATTAGTGATGAGTCAGTCAGTGAGTGAGTGAGTCAGTCAGTCAGTCAGTGAGGGCTTTGCCTTTTATTATTATATATATAATATATGTGTATGTGTATATATATATATATATATATATATATATATATATATGTATATATATATATATATATATATATATATATATATATAATATATGTGTATATGTATGTATATATATATGACAGCAACACTCATAACAATGACAACACAATTACATTGACAATCATGTTACGTTTTTTTTTAAATGTTTCCTTTAGTTTTTCATAACCTCTTTAACACACTACTTCTCCGCTGCGAAGCGCGGGTATTTTGCTAGTACAGTGGAACCTCGGTTCACGAACGTCTCGGCACACGTACAACTCGGTTTACGACCAAAAAGTTCGCCAAACTTTTGCCTCGGTTTACGACCAAACACTCGGTATACGAACAAGCCAGGTTCCCTTTCGGTTTGTTGATGTTCATTCTCTCCCTGTGCATTTCCTGTGCAGCGAGCGAGAGAGAGCGCGCGCGCACACGCACACACACACACACACACAGAGGCAGCGCAAGAGACAGAGGGCTGTATACACACACACACACACACACACACACACACACACAGAGGAACACGCGCGAGAGAGGCGTGTGCGCACACACACAGGAGCGCTCTAGACAGACACACTGTGAGCTGCAAAGCTGATTGCACCCCCAGAGAATACAGACGCCCCTGGGAAAACCCCTAAGAAACATGGACAGACTACCTTAACATTCCTCCTTTCCCTTCTTGCCGGCTCTGTCGCGTAATATGCCTCTCGTGCGGTGCTCCGCCTTCTTAAAAAGCCTGCACGGGCTTCTTTCAGTTTGTTAAATTGGTTGCTTGCTTCTCCTTCTTTCTCTCTCAGACAATCTGTGCTCCTGGCGGAGCTGTCATCTCTGACTTGTCATGGAGAACGTTTAAACTGTTGAAAAGAGACAAATGTTTGTTTGCAGTGCTTTGAATAAAGTTCCTTTTTTTCTACAACCTCCTGTGTCTCTGTGGAAATCTGTGACCCAAGCGTGACAACACACACAGGCGCTCCAGGCTCGCAAAAGAGAGACGCACGCACACACAGGCGGGGGAGAGAGAGGCGCGCGCTAGAGAGACACACACAGGTGCTCCAGGCTCGCAAAAGAGAGACACACACATACACACACGTACAGGCTGGGGGGGGGGGTGGTAGGTTGAGAGAGGCGCACACACACACAGGAGCGCTCCAGGCTCGCAAAAGAGAGACGCACGCACACACACACACAGAGCGATTGAGGGACGCATAAGTTAGAGAAGGCTTGTTTTTGTTTTCAGTTCTGTTTCCGGTGATCGGTTCGTAGCCTGCATTGTTGCAGTGTTACTTTTCTTGGTGGTTTATTAAATTACGGATTTTTCAAATGTTCCTTTTTTCCCCTGTGCTTAAAACTCATTAAAAAAAAGTGTTTTTAGCGAGAGCGGTTCCTAGCACTATAGCGCGAACTATTGCAGTGTTAGTTTTCTCTGTTGTTAAAGGTTTTCTCAGTGTTATTCAATGTTTTTACATTAGTTTACCATTACGCTGTGCATTCTATGGTATAATTAACTATATTTGTGCTTAAAAACTGAAAAAATGTATATATTTACATACAGTTTCTACGGTCTGGAACGGATTAATTGTATTTACATACAATCCTATGGGAGAAATTGCTTCGGTTCACGACCAACTCGGTTTACGACCAGAGTTGTGGAACGAATTATGGTCGTGAACCGAGGTTCCACTGTGTATATATATATATATATATATATATATATATATATTGTGACAGGCGACCGGCTATGGACTCCGGTCGTCACCCCCAGGCCGCTAGGAGGAGCCCTCCGGACAGCATATTTGTGCCCCGAGTTCCAGCAGGGCCTCATGGACTTTGTAGTGTTTTGACACAGCCCTGCTGGATACCCTGGGGGGCCGCCAGGAGTCGCTGTAGGGGGGCTAGTGGGCTCTGTCATGCCCTATAACCCGGGAGTGCATCCCAGTCACGTGACTGGAAGAAGCGGTGTGCTCCCGGGATGAAGAAAAGGACTTTGCCCTGACCCGGAAGGAAAACAGACTTGTGGGTTTGGCTTGGGGCCACTTCCGGGTCAGGGGCTATAAAAGGACTCTGGGTGAGCCCAGACATTTGAGCTGAGCTGGGAGGTAGGGTGGCAACGTGTCTGGGAGAGGAGGAGTATTGTATTAGAGAGAGAGTTTATTGTTTAATGAGTGTGAAGTGGAGGGTGCTTTGTGCACATTATAATAAAAAGAGTTATTATTATACTTTCACCTGGTCCGAAGAGTGGTACCTGAGGGTTCGAGAGGTGGACGACACGCTTAACTGCTACAATATATATATATATATATATATATATATATATATATATATATATATATATATATATATATATATATATACATATATATATATATATATATGTGTGTGTATATCCATCCATCCATTGTCTCCCGCTTATCCGAGGTCGGGTCGCGGGGGCAGCAGCTTGAGCAGAGATGCCCAGACTTCCCTCTCCCCGGCCACTTCTTCTAGCTCTTCTGGGAGAATCCCAAGGCGTTCCCAGGCCAGTCGAGAGACATAGTCCCTCCAACGTGTCCTGGGTCTTCCCTGGGGCCTCCTCCCGGTTGGACGTGCCCGGAACACCTCACCAGGGAGGCGTCCAGGAGGCATCCTGATCAGATGCCCGAGCCACCTCATCTGACTCCTCTCGATGCGGAGGAGCAGCGGCTCTACTCTGAGCCCCTCCCGGATGACTGAGCTTCTCACCCTATCTTTAAGGGAAAGCCCAGACACCCTGCGGAGGAAACTCATTTCAGCCGCTTGTATTCGCGATCTCGTTCTTCCGGTCACTACCCATAGTTCATGACCATAGGTGAGGGTAGGAACATAGATCGACTGGTAAATTGAGAGCTTCGCCTTGCGGCTCAGCTCCTTTTTCACCACGACAGACCGATGCAGCGCCCGCATTACTGCGGATGCCGCACCGATCCGCCTGTCGATCTCACG